>NC_053499.1:133775421-134070421 GCF_905171775.1 Rana temporaria | reverse complement strand
GCATTGCGGCAAATGACGTCGCAAGGACTGTGCACTTTGCAGTTGCCCCAGAGTTTAGTAAATTATGTAAAGATTCACTTTGCAAAGAATACCCAATACCCAATCACATGCAAGGGGAAAAAAAATGTTTTGCTTGCAGATGATTGGATGATAGAAATCAGCAGAGCTTCCCCTCATTTATAGGAGCAACTGCTCTTGCAGAGTGCAACTGCACTTTACAAAGTGCACAAGGCTAGATTCAGGTAGGGGCGCGCAATGTTACGGCGGCGTAGCGTATCGTATTTACGCTACGCCGCCGTAAGTTAGAGAGGCAAGTGCTGTATTCACAAAGCACTTGCCTTCTAAGTTACGGCGGCGTAGCGTAAATGGGGCCGGCGTAAGCGCGCGTAATTCAAATGTGGATGAGGGGGCGTGTTTTACGTAAATTCTTGGTGACCCGACGTGATTGACGTTTTTCTCGAACGGCGCATGCGCCGTTCGTGGAATTTCCCAGTGTGCATTGCTCCAAAGTACGCCGCAAGGACGTCATTGGTTTCAACGTGAACGTAAATTACGTCCAGCCCTATTCGCAAATGACTTACGCAAACAACGTAAAAAATTCTAATTTTGACGCTGGAACGACGGCCATACTTAACATTGCGTGCGCCTCCTAATAGCAGGAGTAACCTTACGCCGAAAAAGCCTAACGTAAACTACGTAAAAAAATAGCGCCGGGTGTACGTAAATTTGTGAATCGGCGTATCTAGGTAATTTGCATATTCTACGCCGAAAACGACAGAAGCGCCACCTAGTGGCCAGCGTAAATATGCAACCTAAGATACGACGGTGTAAGAGACTTACGCCAGTCGTATCTTAGGCTAATGTCGGCGTATCTTGCTTTCTGAATACAGAAAAAAGATACGCCGGCACAGCTTTGAATTTACGCGGCGTATCTATAGATACGCCGGCGTAATTCAATGCTGAATCTGGCCCACAGTCCATTTGCCTTTAGTAAATCATCCCAATTAAGTCAAGAAAAAGCCAGTGTTAACGGATGTGCTGTATTGTACAGATCCGTATTTGAATAGACAAATCACCTATTAAGTGTGAATAAAAGGAGGGCTCTGTGCCAACATATGGCATTATAAAAAAAAAAAAAAAAAAGAATTACTGAACCATAGGTCTATGTTTTTTAGAATTTTTAACGCATGCCACAGATTTTAGAGAGCAAATGGAAGTTCACAAACAAAACAAAAAGGTCTTTGCCATTTTTTTTTTTATACAAACTGGCGCATAGACAGTTGTTCTTGTGTCATGTGACCTCTGCATGCATTGCAAACAGCCCGCGGTGCCATGGACGTGTAGGCAACGCTCACCAGGACCTCCCAGCAATTAAACCATAGCAGTAAAATATGCAGTAATTAATAATAATAAAGACAAAGAGCAAAGAGGATTTGGCAATACAACGCAGACGCTTTTTTTTTTTGGTTAAACATTACAACAGAAAGCATTATTAAAATTGATTTTAAAGATTTGCATGTAAGCGAAACAAATAATAAATACTTGGTTACCGTATATAAATTCTAAGTAGAAATTAGAAAACAGATCATGGTTTTCTAAAGAATCAGGAGGTGACAACGCCCCTTGTGCTGGATTGTCTATCCGGCTCCAGCTAATAAGAGATGTGCATGAGACAATTTCTTCCTGATGAAGCAGGGGCAGAAGAGGCATAGAAATGAGTTAGTAAATACCAAGCGACAAGATGGATATCAGTGAAATTGAGTGAGATAACGCCGTAGTTCACGTCCTTGCCATTTTTATGTTCTGCCAAGGGTTTCGTTTCCCCTTATTAGCATTGTTTTGTTTTTTTTTATAATTTTTTTTGTATATTTATTATTATTATTTTTTTAGATATATTTTTTTATATTAAATATTTTTTAAATCTTTATTATTTCTTTGTGGTTATTTTTTTCAAATAGTTTTTTTTATATTCTTTTGTATATTATAATTTTATAATTAAAATTTTTTAAATCTTTATTATTTCTTTGTAGTTATTATTTATTTTATTTATGGACAATTGTACAAACTAATCAAATCAAATTGTTTTTTTTTTATATATTTTTTTGTATATTTATTATTATTATTTTTTTATATATATTTTTTTATATAATTTTTTTTTAAATCTTTATTATTTCTTTGTGGTTATTTTTTTTCAAATAGTTTTTTTTATATTCTTTTGTATATTATAATTTTATAATTTAAATTTTTTAAATCTTTATTATTCCTTTGTAGTTATTATTTATTTTATTTATGGACAATTGTACAAACTAATCAAATCAAATTGTTTTTTTTTATATATTTTTTTGTATATTTATTATTATTATTTTTTTTATATATATTTTTTTACATTAAATATTTTTTAAATCTTTATTATTTCTTTGTGGTTATTTTTTTCAAATAGTTTTTTTTATATTCTTTTGTATATTATAATTTTATAATTTACATTTTTTAAATCTTTATTATTCCTTTGTAGTTATTATTTATTTTATTTATGGACAATTGTACAAACTAATCAAATCAGATTTTTTTTTAAATATTTTTTTTGTATATTTATTATTATTAATATATATATATATATATATATATATATATATATATATATATATATATATATATATATATATATATATATATATATATATATATATATACATATATATATAGTGGGATTATGATAGTATGGCGGGCGATCTGACACTAACTCACACTGGGCTAGAACTGACTGACACCGACATTAGTACAGTGATCAGTGATAATACTGTACACTGTCACTGTACTAATGATACTGGCTGGGAAGGAGTTAACATCTGGGGGTAAGCAAGGAGATAAGCATGTGCCCAACAAGCACTAATGTGTTTATTATGTGAAAAATCTCTTTGTTCCTTCTCCCTGCACGCCCTGCACCCGAAAGAGCCAGTGACTCAGGGCCGCCATCAGGGGGGTAAAGGCAGTACACCTGTAAGGGACCCCAGGGGCCCAGATGGCATCCCCCCTTTTTTTAAGTCAGCACCCAAAGCCCCCCGACCTCTAAGGGGCCTGGTGGTCCCCAGGGCCCCGGATGGCATCCCCCTTTTTTTTATACATTTTTAACCTTTTTTTATTAGTCAGCACCCAAAGCTCCCCAACCTCTAAGGGGCCCGGTGGTCCCCAGGGCCCCAGATGGCATCCCCCTTTTTTTTAAGTCAGCACCCAAAGCCCCCCGACCTCTAAGGGACCTGGTGGTCCCCAGGGCCCCGGATGGCACCCCCCTTTTTTTTATACATTTTTAACCTTTTTTTATTAGTCAGCACCCAAAGCTCCCCGACCTCTAAGGGGCCCGGTGGTCCCCAGGGGCCCGGATGCATCCCCCTTTTTTTTTCGGCAGCACCCAAAGCCCCCCTGACCTCTAAGGGGCCCGGTGTTCCCCAGAGCCCCCGACCTTAATTTGTGGCGGCAGCCCCTCCAGCTTCTCAATTCATGGCGCCCCCATTCTCAATTTGCAGCCCCCCCCCCCGCTTCTCAACTTGCGACACTCCCCCACGCTTCTAAATTTGCGGTGGCAACACCCCCCCCCCAGTTAACATGTCTGAGACTGTGTAAGGGGCCCCAAAATTCCTGATGGTGGCCCCTTATATCGCTGTGCCTGAAAGAGCCACCTGTCTGCAGTACAATGCGGGAGGGCGGGTGGTCCTAAAAAGGTTCAAATGGTCACATCAAATACAATTGTATGCAGAATATTATAATATATATGTTAATATGCCTATAATGTGTAGTTAAATATGTGATGACGTGGTTGATCCTAGATTAACATTAGCAAACACCATATCTGATCACAGAAAAAAAGATAGAGGTCTGTTGGGTTTTCTAACGTCAAATTAATAAAGTATCATTTGAGATAGTTTTCTTTTTCTATTTAATTGTTTGTTTTTGTTTTTTGTCAAAATATAAAAGTTGCTTCATATATTATTGCAACAAAATGTAATGTTTCATCATAAACATCAGTGAGGGCATCAGTATAGGACGCAATGGTAAAACAAGGGGTAGCAGAGTCAGAGACATATATACAGGCTGCCATTGCTGACCTCCTTAAAATTGCTAATTGCCTGGCCATCATGATGATTTAATGGCTGGAATATTTTCCAAGAATTAGCAGGAAGCCAGTGAAGGCTCTGGATCAGCCAAGCAACTAGCAGAACCATCCCATTGTCCAGCATCTGACAGCACGGTGGAGAGTCGGACCTCTGCTCAACCGAGAGCACAGCAGTCCAGTGACACACCCCCTGCACAGTGCTGCATTCAACAGTGCTGATCAGGGAGCTGGAGGCAGTGCCGATCCTGACCTCCCTGGGGCCCTAAGCAAAATGACATGTCACATTAACCACTTGCTTACTGGGCACATATACCCCCCTCCTGCCCAGGTGAAATTTCAGCTTCCGGCACTGCGTCGCTTTAACTAACAATTGCGCGGTCGTGCGACGTGGCTCCCAAACAAAATTGACGTCATTTTTTCCCCACAAATAGAGCTTTCTTTTGGTGGTATTTGATCACCTCTGCGGTTTTTATTTTTTGCGCTATAAACAAAAAAGAGCGACAATTTTGAAAAAAATACAATATTTTTTACTTGTTGCTATAATAAATATCCGAATTTAAAAAAAAAAACACATTTTTTTTCCTCAGTTTAGGCCGATACGTATTCTTCTACATATTTTTGGTAAAAAAAAAAAAAAAACGCAATAAGCGACTGGTTTGCGCAAACGTTATAGCGCCTACAAAATAGGGGACAGAATTATTATTTTTTATTATTTTTTTTTTTTACTAGAAATGGCGGCGATCTGCAATTTTTATTGGGACTGTGACGGTATGGCGGACACATCGGACACTTTTGTCACATTTTTGGCGCCATTCACATTTATACTGCGATCAGTGCTATAAATTTGCACTAATTACAGTATAAATGTGACTGGCATTGAAGGGGTTAACACTAGGGGGTGAGGAAGGGGTTAAATGTATTCCCTGCATAGTGTTCTAACTGTGGGGGAAGGGGGGTGACTGGGGGAGGTGACCGATCTGTGTCCCTATGTACAAGGGACACAGATCGGTCTCCTCTCCAGAGACAGGACGCTGTCTCTGTGTAAAACGGCAATGAGAGATGATCTCAAATGTTTACATATGAGATCATCTCTCATTGGCCGCACAGATCGCATCGCAAACGGCACCTCTGATTAGCTGTTCGCGGCGATCTGTATTTGGCTGTGTCCAAGGGACACGGCCAACACAGAGTATCCCCGTTGCGCGCCCAGGAGCGCGCGCGGGGAACGCGCAAAGGCGGCGGACGTCAATTGACGTCCACTTCGATTTTGGGATCCGCGCTGTAGCCGTATAGCGCGGGTCCCAAGCGGTTAAAGTTGAGAAGCGGGGGGGGGGGGGGGGTTCTGCTGTCGGACATGACATAACATGACATGACATGCTGTCGGCTTCTTACCTCTTCTCCCATGCAGCCCCAGCGAGTTGAGAAGCGGGGTGGGGGGCTGAAAATTACTTCTCACCAGGTGGGTCCTCTAGTAATTTGCGGGGCCCTAAGCGGCTTGCATAGTGAGCCTATAGGGCGGATCAGCCCTGGCAGGAGGGCTGTTGATTTGATCTACTTTTAAAAAAAAGCCTAGAAATCTAAGCAGTATGAGAAAAACTGCATTGGCGTTTACAGAGGATCATTTGGGGTCTGCAAGGGTACATCCAAGAGGAGGGGGGCAGACTGTGGAAAGGTACAGTATGGTACTATAGGGGACTTGCTAGTCCTCTGCCTAGTTGGTTTGCTTTTCAGGGAAATGTTAAAGGGCCACTTTAAAAAAAGTTAACCTTGGGGATTTAAACTAATATGGTAGCCAAGTTTCTACTTCTTGATAACAAAATGAATGGTCCAATTTAAAAAGCTATTGCAGCAACCCATCATACAGAATTAATCAAGAGCCAGTTCAGTAAAAGATAAACATATGATAGGTTGACATGGCTCTGCTCTCTGCCCTTACTCATTGCACTTTGACCTGCCTTATTAAATAAGTCATGACTGAAGCCATCCAGAAACTCTTTCAAGCCCGTGAGTACCAACAAGCATGCCCACACCATCCAATAAGTACTACCAGCCATACACTCACCAGCCAACAATTCCAACAAGGCATACCCTCACCAGCTGATAAGTATAACCAGGCATGTCCTCACCAGCTAATAAGTACTACCAGGCATGCCTTTACGAGCCAATAAGTGGTACCAGGGCTGCCTTCACCAGCCAATAAGTCCAACCAGGTATACCCTCACCAGCTGACAAGTACAACCAGGCATACCCTCACCAACTGACAAGTACAACCAGGCATACCCTCACCAGCAAATAAGTACAACCAGGCATACCCTCACCAGCTAATAAGTACTACCAGGCATACCCTCACCAGCTGAGAAGTACAACCAGGCATACCCTCACCAGCAAATAAGTACAACCAGGCATACCGCCACCAGCTGATAAGTACTACCAGACATACCCTCACCAGCAAATAAGTACAACAAGGCATACTGCCACCAGCTGATAAGTACTACCAGACCCTCACCAGCAAATAAGTACAACCAGGCATACCCTCACCAGCAAAAAAGTACAACCAGGCATACTGCCACCAGCTAAGTACTACCAGGCATACCTTCCCCAGCCAATACGCAGTACCAGGCATACCCTCACCAGCAAATAAGTACTACCACGCATACCTTCGCCAGCTGATAAGTACTACCATGTATACCTTTGCCAGCTGATAAGTACTACCATGCATTCCTTTGCCAGCTGATAAGTACTACCATGCATTCCTTTGCCAGCTGATAAGTACTACCACGCATACCTTCGCCAGCCAATAAATACTACCAGGCATTCCCTCATCAGCCAATAAGTACTACAAGGCATACCCCCACCAGCCAATATGTACTACCAGGCATGTCTTTACCAGCCAATAAGTACTACCAGGCATGCTCTCACTAGCCAATAAGTACTACCAGGCATACCGCCACCAGCCAGTAAATACTACAAGGCATCCCTTCACCAGCCAATAATTACTACCAGGCATTCCTTCACCAGCCAGTAAATACTACAAGGCATCCCTTCACCAGCCAATAATTACTACCAGGCATGCCTTCACCAGCCAGTAAATACTACCAGGCATTCCTTCACCAGCAAATAATTACTACCAGGCATGCCTTCACCAGCCAATAAGTACTACCAGGCATACCCTCAACAGCCAATAAGTACTAACAGACATACCTTCAACAGCCCGGTAAACATGGCGGGGGCAGCACATTGCGGCAGTTGTGTAAGTGATCTGGCGGCTTCACAGCCGCTTGTATCACTTCCACATTTCCACATTCCACAGTCAGTTTCACAAAAGCACACACACTGACAGCCAGTATAGCGACCGGGAATGTGTTAAAATACATATCTGTAGTAATGGGCCTAGGGGTTGATTTACTAAAGGCAAATAGACTATGCACTTGCAAATTGCAGCTGCTCCAGTGCTTATTAAATGAAGTAAAGTTTCACTTTAGACAATCACATACAAAGAAAATAAGAAACAGCATTTTTGCCTGAACATGATTGGATGATGAAATTCATCAGAGCTTCTGCTCATTTACTAAGCTCTGGAGCAACTGCACTTTTCAAAGTACACAGTCTATTTGCCTTTAGTAAATCAACCCCATTGCATCACCTCCTTACTGCCTGCTTTAATTCCTTGGAGCCTTGAATGGGTTGGGCAATTCCTGCTATGGCCATGAAGCAAAGCATTGCAGCCGTGGCATGTGCAAGGATTTTTGCCAACTCAGGCGATGGTGCATTTTGCCCCCCCCCCCCGGCATGCACAGGCGCACACACACACCATACATTATATATGTATATATATCAGACCCCCCTCCACTAACTACAGACCCACCTCCCGCAGTCTTGATCCCCCTCACTTAGAATAGACCCCCCTCTCTTGTGGACAGACCACCCTCCGTCAGTATAGACCCCACGCTAAGTACAAACCACCCTTCGCTAGTATAGACCCCCTCCCTCAGTACAGACACCCCATCAGTGTAGAATCCCCCTTAGTGCAGACCCCCACAGTATAGACACCCCCCCATAGTGCAGACTCCCCCATCAATATAGACACCCCCATCAGTATAGACACCCCCATCAGTATAGACCTCCCCACTTAGTACAGACCCCCGCAGTATAGACACCCCCCTTAGTTCAGACCCACTATCAGCATAGGCACCCCTCTCCCCTCCCATAGCTCCCCCCACATGTCCATCTACTTATAATAGAGTAATAAAGTGTACAGTACAGACCTCAGAACAGCGCGGCAGTAGACGTATACACACAGCGGTGTGTGTCCCTCGGCTCCTCCTCCTCATTGTACGTAAAGAGCGAGGAGGAGACGCCGGCGGCTTCAGTCCGCTCCACCGAAACAGAGCGAGGTCAGATCAACAGGGTAGCGGGCGGTGATAGCGGTGCCGCTATCCACAGGTGTCACCCCTCTGGCGGGTGTCACCCGGGTGCGGTCCGCACCCCCTGCACCCACCTAGCAATGCCTGTGTCGGGCGGGCGACTGACGCAGCCAATTTTACACCCTGGGCGGCGCTGGCGCCGTAAGCCAAGTTCCCATGTTGCCTTGCGCTAGCGCCGCCCCTGCATGTGCACGTCCCTGTTCTCTGAATCTGCTTCTAAACGGGGAGTGGTTGGGGAACGCTAAAACTGCAGCTCAACCACAAGATTTTACCACCCCATCATCACTTGTGTGAAGGAGCCCTTACATAAGTCTATGGCATTGAATTTCTGGGTCCAACAAGCACAAAGAGCAGCAACTGTGACCAGGAACTAACCTTTTGATATTAGTTCTTTGAACAGTTTCTACCTATTGAATTTGGTGGCACCAACCCTAGTGTCTTACATGTCCAAAAAAACATAAAAGATTAAAGTTACCTTCATAATAGCATGTTATAAAAATAACGGGCAAAGCTGCTGTGCAACTGCCACCCCATGATTCGGAGGTGAATTAATGGCAGTATCAATTGCATTAAAGTTACTTGTAATTCTGTAATAAATGAGATGTCGCTGGTAAGTAAGATTAAGTGCCCTGCTATAAAGTTGTTTATCTCAGAAGTAATTCTCAGAAACCTAACTTCTGTCACTTAGTCATATATTACACTTACTTCTTGTACATTGCTCCCTGTCTCTGTACTAGGTTTACTATTTATATCCCAGTAACCCTTCCTCCTCCAGTACAGCCGGCACTGGCTCATACAGGTCTGGGAGAAGACTTGGAGCCCTGTACATAGCTACACTGTGATTTACTAAAAACTGTCCGGACCAGGGGCGGACTGACCATTAAGGCATCCGGGCACTGCCCGAGGGCCCTATGCCACTAGGGGGCCCCATCAGGGTTGCCAGGCTCAGTAAAACCAGGGACAGTATGTAAAAATCTGTGTTTTTTTTTACATCTGTCCCTGATATGTCCGAAACTGACATGCTTTTGATGTGAAAATCCCGAGATTTTAGATGCCCTGCCTCTGCACTGCCTCCTGGCATGGTGGCCATCTGTAAGCCCGGGGGCCCCATAATCTTCTATTGCCTGGGGGCCCCATGAGTTGTCAGTCCGCCCCTGGTCCGGACAACTATGGATGGGTCCATGGGCGTCCGCTGAAATTTTTTCAGGGGGGGGAGTGCTTCGGCAGTGGCGATACACAGTCGATACACCCTTCTTCAAATGCTAGCGGGGGTTAAAAGCGCCCCGCTAGCGGCCGAATAGTGCAGCTAAAACGTACATTTTAGTCAACTAAAATCTTTTTAGTCGTCTAAAATCGAATGGATGAAGTCAAATTGTAATGCATTATTTAAGCATTTCTCTACCATTTTCAAACTCATTATATACTGCTGGAGTGAAAAATTGAATATATTATTACCGTATTTATCGGCGCATAATACGCACCCCAATTTAAGAGGGAAGTTTCAGGAAGAAATACAGTAAAAAAAAAAAAAAAAAAACACTTTAAAGCAAAATAATGGCCAGTGCCCATCAATGCAGCCTGATTCGTGCCCATCTGCAGCCTCAATGCAGCCTGATCTGTGCCCATTTGTAGCCTGATATGCACCCATTTGCAGCCTCATCTGTGCCTATCTACAGCCTCATCTGTGCCTATCTGCAGCCAATCTCCCATAAGTGCAGCCTGATGCCCATCCAGGGATGGACTGGCCATTGGGACTACAGGGAGTTTTCCGGTGGGCCGATGGCTCAGTGGGCCGGCTTCAGTGACAGCGGACCGCCGCCCCCCTCCACTCCTCTGTCTCTCCCTCCTGCAGCGCTCACCTGGGGGGAAAAAGAAGCAGGGGGGATGACAGAGGAGCATGGGGGGAGGGGACAGACAGCTGACTCAACAGCTATGGCCTGGGAGTTTCTCACTTCTGCCTAATCTTGTCCCATAAGGGGGCACTGAACTGATTCTTTGCCCCGGGTGAAAAAATGTCTAGCTTCCCCACTGGTACTGCCTATAAGAGTACCAGTACCAGCCGTTCTACTCTAATAAAGTAGAACGGCTAGTGGCTAGTGAAGGAGGGAGGGGGGGCTTGGGTGGCTGGGGGGGGGGGGGGGGTGCAGGAGTTGTCCGGCCGCCATGGGAGAGACCTGTCAAAGTGGGCCAGTCTGGATGAAGTCCAGGGACAAATTTCTGTCCCAGTCCATCCCTGTGCCCATCTGCAGCCTCACCCCTGCAACCTGCAATCACCAAACCGTCATCTCCTGTTTACTCAGTTGGCAGTCACATACACCGTCCCACCTCCGCCATCGGCATTGGACCAGCTCCTGTGATTGACAGAACACTAGTCCAATGCCAGTGGCGGAGCCGAGTAAACAGGAGATGACGGCTCGGTGATTCCAGCGCCGCACGTCCCCATCTTTCCCTCCGAGGTGAATGATCGGCGTATAACACGCACCCGTGATTTGCCCCATATTTTCAGGGGGAAAAAGTGTACGTTATACGCCGATAAATATGGTATTTATGTGTTTGAGGTATGAATATGCACTACAACGAAAATTAACACTGGTTTACAACCCATTTAAGGGTTAACTATGCTTATCGGAAAGTAAATTTAACCCCATCAGCACCACTCAGCGTGATCGAATCCAGTCCTTCCAGAATGAGACAATTTTTTTCTTTCTGGTTGCACAGCACTGTTACTTTTTTTTTTTTCAAACCACATTTAGCCTTCAATTTGTGTGCAGTCAAGAGCGAAATATCTAGCGATGATTGGATGAAAATCCCACCCTTGTACAACACACATTCAAATTACCCGTTTCATGTAAAACATTCTAAATTACACTTGACTCTGAAGATGTATTTACTGGAGTAAAACACTAATCCTAATTGTATCCTAACAAAAACCAGATGCAGCTAAAAGCACCTTAAAAGCACCCTTAGAAACGCACTCGCGACTTCTTCAATATATCAATTTGCATTTTTTCTTTTTTTTTTTACGACGGAGTCTCATTTTAACCACTTCCCGACCGCCGCATGTATATATACGTCGGCAGAATGGCACGTACAGGCACATTGGCGAACCTGTACGTCCCTGCCTTCTAGCGGGTGGGGGGTCCGATCGGGACCCCCCCCTGCTACATGCGGCGGTCGGGTTCCCGCGGGGAGCGATCCGGGACGACGGCGCGGCTATTTGTTTATAGCCGCTCAGTCACGATCGCTCCCCGGAGCTGAAGAACGGGGAGAGCCGTATGTAAACACGGCTTCCCCGTGCTTCACTATGGCGCTGCATCGATCCAGTGATCCCTTATATAGGGAGACTCGATCGATGACGTCAGTCCTACAGCCACACCCCCCTACAGTTGTAAACACACACTAGGTGAACACTAAATCCTACAGCGCCCCCTGTGGTTAACTCCCAAACTGCAACTGTAATTTTCACAATAAAGAATGCAATTTAAATGCATTTTTTGCTGTGAAAATGACAATGGTCCCAAAAATTTGTCAAAATTGTCCAAAGTGTCCGCCATAATGTCGCAGTCACGAAAAAAATCGATGATCGCCGCCATTAGTAGTAAAAAAATAATAATTAATAAAAATGCAATAAAACTATCCCCTATTTTGTAAACGCTATAAATGTTGCGCAAACCAACCGATAACGCTTATTGCGTTTTTTTTTTTACCAAAAATAGGTAGAAGAATACGTATCGGCCTAAACTGAGGAAAAAAATTTTTTAGATATGTTTTTGGGGGATATTTATTATAGCAAAAAGTAAAAAATATTGAATTTTTTTTAAAATTGTCGCTCTATTTTTGTTTATAGCGCAAAAAATAAAAACCGCAGAGGTGATCAAATACCACCAAAAGAAAGCTCTATTTGTGGGGAAAAAAGGACGCCAATTTTGTTTGGGAGCCACGTCGCACGACTGCGCAATTGTCTGTTAAAGCGATGCAGTGCCGAATTGTAAAAACCCCTTGGGTCATGTAGCAGCATATTGGTCCGGTCCTTAAGTGGTTAAGCTCTCTCCTAATCTCGAAGGTTTCTTTCACCACATTCTCTGCCCTGGCAATTCTTGTCGGTTCTACCTGCGTGTCTTCCGATGTCAAATTTCCCCCCCCAGTCATTGAGGCAGAGCTAGGGAAAGGACTAATGGTTTACTTACAACCGCAACCTAAAGGGATTTCTATCCCGCAGGAAGAGCAGAGAACAAATAGGGATCTTCTAGGGAGATCTATAATGGGGGATGTTTGAAGGTAACACTGTTTTTAAACTGTGAATATTCATTCCTCAAGGGGAATGAGAGAGGAACTGGAGTGGGAAGAGGATGTATTGATGTTTTGGGTTATCCTAACCAGTAAATGAATTATTGAATACCTACTCAAATGAATAGGATCTCCTTTGCCAGCAATCCTTCCTTGTATATTTTAGGACCCTGGCTGCTTTTTTTTTGCATTTCAAGTATATATATATAAAAAAAAGAATTCAGCGTTTGGGGAACAGCGTAGTATTATGTTTTCGGAATCTTTAAATCTTTGATGTGTTACAGCGAAGGCTCAACTGGCCTGCTGAGTATATTTTGTGATATACTGAGGTTGGTTTACTAAACGAGTACAGAATGTTTTGCTAGAGAATGACTTAGAACCACCAAACATTATATATACAGGTATATTTTTTTTACCAGAGATTTACGTTGACAGAATGGCACGGGCAGGCAGATTGGCGTACAGGTACTTCCCTTTAAATCTGCCGCACCGCCGGGATCGCACGCGCACGCCCGCCGCTTGCCTCGCGCGTGCAGCCGCGGGTCCCGGTAACTCGATATTCCCGGGAGTCCCGCCATTGCGGTCGGCAAGGGCAGAACAGGGGAATGACTGACGGCCGTCTCAGCCAATCAGGTTCCCCGATTCTAGTTATCGGTAACCTGATTGGCTGAAGCGTCACCAAGGCGGGAGAAGACATCGAGGGACGTGGAAGGAGTAAGGTAAGTGCATTTTACAGGGCACAGCGGCGACAATGGGCGCAGAGGCGACAAAGGGCACATTGGCATCAATGGGCACAGTGGTGACAAAGGGCATTAATGGGCACAGTGGTGACAAAGGGCACAGTGGCATCAATGGGCACAGTGGTGACAAAGGGCACATGGGCACAGTGGTGACAAAGGGCACAGTGGTAACAATGGGCACAGTGGCAACAATTAAAGGGCACAGTGACATGCACAGTGGCAACAATGGGCACAGTGGCGACAATTAAAGGGCACAGTGGTGACATTTGGCACAGTGGCGACAATTGGCACAGTGGCGACAATTGAGGGGCACAGTGGCTGCGTTTGATGGCATGGCACAGTGGTGACAATTGATGGCACAGTGGCTGCGTTTTAAGGCATGGCACAGTGGCTGCGTTTGATGGCATGGCACAGTGACTGCGTTTGATGGCATGGCATAGTGACTGCGTTTGATGGCATGGCACAGTGGTGTGAATTGATGGCACAGCGGCTGCATTTGATGGCATGGCACAGTGGTGATAATTGATGGCACAGTGGCTGCATTTGATGGGCACAGTGAGGCTGCAATTTTCTTCTTTTTTTTTTTATTCCCCCCCCCAAAAAAAAATTGAGCACCAGCCGCCACTGCTATTGACACTGTCACTGATGACCGTTCCCCGTGATCGGGAATGGTCATCAGTGACGTGTCATGTGTAGCCACGCCTCCCAACAGTAAGAATCACTTCCTAGGGAACACTAAACCCCTGCAGCGCCACCTAGTGGTTAGCCCCCTCACTGCCAGTGTCATTTTTACAATAATCATTCATTTTTATAGCACTGATCGCTGTAAAAATGACAGTGGTCCCAAAATGGTGTCAAAAGTGTCCGATGTGTCCGCCATAATGTTGCAATCCCGATAAAAATCGCTGATCGCCGCCATAACTAGTAAAAAAAATAAGCGCCTAACACGTCATGCTTTAATATTGCGTGCGCTTATGGAATGGCGACAAACTACGGTATTTAAAGCAGTTAAGATCGGCACCAAATTCAAAAATGTAAAACACAATACACATCTTACAGATTACAGTACTGTAAAAATTAATTACACATCGCCTTTGTCCCTAGTGGTCTGTCCAGTGTCCTGCATGTACTTTTATATAATAATTACTGTTTTTTTTGCCTGGAAACTGGAGATTTTCCATAGCAATCAAAAAGTGTCCTTTATGTCAAAAGTGGTTTTAGAGCAGCTAGAAAACAGCGATAATAAATTACAATCACTTGCAGAATTGAGCGATTTGTGGGGAAATTCATCATCAAACACTGAAAGTAATGACAGCGAAAATTCTGCAAATTGAGTACATTTCAGTGTTTTTATTTTGATTACATTATTGATGAATTTTTATTATTATTATATTATTATTTGTTATAATAATTTATAGTTATTTATGATATTATCATTTATGATTTTGTGTTTCAAACTTTATCATACCTGGGATGTCTACTAGACTGTTGTTTGGACAGATTTAAGTGAGTTATTCCTAAGAATTACAGACCTACAGTATAAAATGCCAAATTTCCATGCAAAATAATGGTACCGCTTTCAGCACCTAAAATCTGACATAATCATACCGCCAGGGAGGTTAATGGTAGTTGTGGATAACAGTTGAAATTTTCCTTCCTCAAGTTTCCCTAAAGCTGGCCATAGATGGATTGAAATTTAGCAGGTTCAGCAGGGGCCAACCGATATTTCGATCCGTCTATGGCCATTCCCGCTAGAGAGAAGTGAACCTAACATCAGACTTCTTTTGAAAGGGAAGGTTGAAAATTTTTAATTTGATCGGCGCTGCAGACATCGGGCTGCAGCACTGATCAATGTATTCTGACAGCAGTGGAGCCCCTGTTGTTAGAACTCAATAGTGCAATGAGGAGAATGTCTTCATCCACCTTGAGTGTGTTGATGGGAGAATCTGTTTTTTTTTTGATCAGCCAAACCTAATCACAGTGATAATTACTAGATAAGGAGAAAGGGAAGAGAACTGAAGAAAAATGGTGAGAAAAGTATGTAAAAAATGAATTATGTTGTATTATTTTATTATGTATGCTTTTATTTGTGTATGGACTGTTAGGTAGATTCAGGTAGATAGGATTAAACTTGCGGCGGTGTAGCTTAGCCTTTTTAGGCTACGCCGCCGTAAATTAGCTAGGCTAGTAATGAGTCTAAATCAACTTACCTGCTAATCTACGGCGGCGTAGCCTAAAACGAGCGGGCATAAGGGCGCCTAATTCAAATTGGTTGGAGGGGGGCGTGTTGTATGGAAATGAGGCTTGACCTCACGTTTTTTGACGTTCTTTGCCACTGCGCATGCGCCGGGCACCTACATTTCCCAGTGCGCATTGCGGCTAAGTACGCCGTACGGGCCTATTGATTTCGACGTGGACGTAAACTACGTAACTCCGAATTCGCGGACGACTTAAGCAAACAACGTAAAAAATTCGAACCTCGCGGCGGGAACGGCGCCCATACTTTAACATTGTTATTCCACCTCATAGGTGGAATAACTTTAGGCCGCCTAAAGCCTTACGGAAACTACGTAATTCGACTGCGGCGGGCTGCCGTACGTTCGAGAATCGGCGTACAAGCTCATTTACATAATCTAGGCCGGCCGCAATGGAAGCGCAAGCCGTCCTATCTTAGCTTTGTTTAAGCGTATCTCTGTTTGAGCATACGCTTAAACATACGGCGGCGTAGATTTGGAGTTAGGTCGGCTTATCTACTGATAAGCCGGCCTAACTCTTTGTGAATCTACCTATGTGTTTCTTTCAGAATATTTCACTTATTTTGTCCATCATGTTATTCTATGCTCTTCAGTCATTTGTTATTTTTTTTTAATGGAACATCCTATTTTCTGGACCTTTTGCACTAGACTCCTCCCCCCATGACCAGGTAGTTTCTTCCAGGTTTTGGGGAGACGTCCTTCTTGCAGAGGGTTCCCCGATATGTTACCGTGGGAGGCTCCTTTTGCTCTCATCTGCACATTTTATATTAATCGTTGACTTCTGTGTGTTCATTGTTGCACCTTTCGATGGATGTTCATTGTGATTGTTCATTGTTCACCTTGCAGAATTTATTTTCATGCCAGATGTGATTCCTGTATTTTGGAACTGGTTGCAATTTATGTGAAGTCTATGATTTATTGTATCTGCTGCACACAAATACATAAAAAAAATCTGATTATGAGCACATTTTCTTCTCTAATCCCCATGTATGTAAAAGTATGAAATATGAAGTAACAATGAAATCACGATCTGTATTTTCACATGCATATAACATATCGGCTCACGATCTCTGCTGCCTTTGCATTGTAATGGGTAATAGCCTAGAGACCTGCTTTAGTGTCTTGTGTTTCTACTGTAGTTTTAAATGCCCTTAATTGCACTATGAAACGGTCCAGCCTACGGCATTACCATTTGCACCGCAAACACTTATGATTGACAAATCCTGAACTCGTTGCTGTAAAAAGCACACAGCCTCCCTTGAGGCCGGGGCACAGATGTTCATAGAGCACCGAATCCCTTTCCTCCTTCAGTGACTTCCCTTCTTTTCCTAAGTGTCACATTATATAACTGCTTCTCTGGGAGGTTCCCTCTTTTACAGACCATTTTACCTCTGGACCACAGACTTGCCACCACACTGGGGGATTCAATAAAGACCTTATGGCACTTTTCTGGTGGTTTGGCCCTTTAAAATCGATTAAAAAACCCTGCTTTATAGAAACCTGTGGACAGGGCCACCATCAGGGGGGTACTGGCAGTACACCGGTAAGGGGCCCAGAGGTCCCCTAGGCCCCAGATGGCTACTCCCCCTTTTTTATATATTTTTTATTTCTTTTTTACCTTTTTTGTAATGGGCCCAGAGGTCCCCAGGGCATTCCCCCTTTTTTTGGTTCGTCAGCACCCAAAGCCCCTCGACCTCAATTTGCGGCGGCAGCACCTCCCGCTTCTCAATTTGCACCACCCCTCTGGACCTTGGAGCACTATACCATCAACTGACCCCAACAATGGGGCATAATTCCTATTGCTGACACCAGCAATGGGGCACTATTTGTCCCACTGACACCAACAAAAGGGCAAGATTCCCCCTACTGATACCAATAATGGGGCACAATTCCTTCCATTGACATGAACGATGGGGGCACAATTCCTTCTATTGACATGAACGACGGGGGACAATTTCTACTGCGGACACCAGCGATGGGGCATTATTCATCCCACTGACACCAATGATGGGGCATTATTCCTTCCACTGATTTCAAAGATGAGACACTGGTCCTCTCATTGACACCAAAGATAGGGCATTGTTTACGCCCACTGACCATAGTCCAGCCCCATAGTCTGAAGAGGAGTAAACTGGCCCTTTGTTTAGAGAGTTTGGAGACCCCCTACTTTAGTCCATAGATGAGTGCTTGTACCTTGCTCTAGAACAGGAATCTCCAAACTACGGCCCTCCAGCTGTTGCGGAACCCTACGATCAACTAATTACTACAAATCTAAAGGAGAACGAAGATTCACAGTCCAAGGACCACGGCTATGAAAGGCTCTACCTACAGACATTTGGATGGAAGTGAACCATCGGGCCTTCAGAAAAAAACTTAAGACACATCTATTCTGAAGCGTGGCTGGACGACGACATTGGATACAGCGCCTTGAGGCAATTTAGTTCGCATTTGTAGCGCTATACAAGTTACTTACTCACTCAACTACGCGTCCCTTGAGGCATTGTACAACTATGATATTCACAAACATGACTAGACATGATGGGAATCGTAGTTCCTGAATAACTGGAGGGCCATAGTTTGGGGACCTCTGGTCTAGAACATGTCCACTCTACCAGCGAGAATAGATTAAATAATGGACAGCTTTACTAAAGAAAATGAAGATTATGATAATTTTATTGTTAAATCCACAACCACCATGATGTCACGGTGGTTGTGGTTTAAGTCACGTACCAGCAAAAAATATGTAGCGCCTGGTTACTTTTAAGTACCGGTGCTATTTAATTTTAGAGGTAGAACTCTGATCCAAATTGTTATGTTTAAAACAGGGTCTCTGTCTCAGCTTGGCTGTGCTGTGGACTCGTTCTGTTGTGCTGGGGTGTTCTTCCCACCCCTGTCCGGTAGATGGCAGAAGTGAAGTCAAGGTTTGGGTGCTCTTCCCCAGCAGCCAATCAGGAGGGTTGGGCCTCGCTGTGCATGCTGGGGGAGGGTATTTATGGGGCAGACGCCATTGGTTCTGGGTCTTCTTCGTCCAGTGTGGCACCCACCTTCAGGGTGACCACATCACGGCCCCCCGGCGTTATGGCCTACCTGGCCGGGGCGTACGTGCCATGCGGTGTTCCTGGTTCCGGGACCATGTTGGCCCGGAACATCTGAACAGCGACGGGGTCCCAGTGAGCGACTGGGTTCCCACCTCTGAGGATCCCAAGCAGTATTGCTGTTCGGTGGGGAGTCTGTCTGAGGAGCGCCAATGAGAGGCTGGTGATCCAAAAGGATTTAGACAAACCACCGGGGATCAAGGTAGCCGGACACTGAAGGATTGATCACCTGTCAGTCGGTACCTGGGCGACATTAAGAAGGAGATGCAGGTGTAATTCACCTAACGAAGATTGCCTCCGTAACTACAATCAGAGAGGGCCTGTGGCAGAGGTGTCTCCCTGACGTTCACCAAGGAGGGTCTGTGGCAGAGACTTTTCCTCAAGTTCAAGTTCACCAAGGGGGGTCTGTGGCAGGGACTTTATCCTACAATGGTTTGAGTGATACTCCATCTGCCAGGTCAGTGAGAGAGGCCTGTCCGGGTACACTAATCCCACTCAGGCAGGAGTGGTACGGAAAGTGTTACATATGGGAACAGGACTGTTCAAAATATTACATCTGAATCTGCTGTTCTCCTTCTTCTTACAAACTCTATCCCTTTCATCACCAGTTCATTGTTTTTACCCGGCTGGGTAAAAAAGACACTTGTTGCGGACATTCCTTTACTACTGCTATACGCACCATTCACCCCTAAGAATTCGGAAGAGCCAAAAGGTAAATGTGCCACCCAAAACAACCAGCAGCTCCTCCGGGGGTAGTGCTACAAATAAATAGCCTGCAAAGGCTATGGGTGAACCGGCTGAAGATTTAAGCCAGCTTTGTGCCACAGAATAGGCAACACCAGACTGATTATTAGGCGTCTTTAAATTACACACAAAATAACCTGTATGATAATTGAACAGAAATTAATTGATTGCCTGTTTTAAATGTCTCGATGAGGAAAGTTAATGCTTTGGCGCCTTTGAAGATCCATGCTCCGTATTATTAGGCATAATTTATGGCTTTCATTACCTGTATTTACCTCATAAATGAGCATTTTGTATTCATATTTATGTAATGTATTATGCTGTAGAATATATATCTGCCACATTTGCATAAATACTCACTTACATCATGAATTACTTAAACCTAGTTGGCTTTTTAAAGCTTAGCATAAACATGTGCACAATGCTGAAATCCTTCTTCGAATCTGCTGAGGAAAATCAAAATGGAGCTGGTCGGTGAGAGGCTTTAGGTTTAGGAGAGAACTATAAATCAGGCTGTCCTGCCGGCGCGCTAATCCCAGGACAGGGAACATATCCCAGATCTCTGTCTCAGGTTGAATGGATGGAACTGGCGAGCGAATGTATGTTGTCAGAGAACTGTGCTGGCCTTTGTTTTTTAAACGATTGGCCCTTGATGAGGAACATGGGTCTTCCAAGGCCTAGCGGTGCCAAGGCCCTCAGCAGATTTTCCCTTCAAAACAAAGCGGGCAATAGTGTTTGATTTTGTTATCTCTGCCTTTGGTTCTACATTATCTGTTGAGGTAAAGCTAACCTATCCAAAATAAAAACACCAATGCAGTACTGGGCACAAGCAGAGGACTTAAGAGGTGCCAAAGCTAAACATAGAGGAGATTGGTTCATACAAAATACCTTGTAGTCTGCAGCAGACATTGGCAGACTGCGGCCCGGATTCAGATACAATTGTGTATCTATCGGCGGGCGTAACGTATCTCAGAAACGTTACACCGCCGTAACTTAGGGCGCAAGTTCTGTATTTAGAAAGAACTTGCGCCCTAAGTTAAGGCGGCGTAGCATATGTGGGCGTAAGCCCGCGGAATTCAAATTCTCCATGCAGTGGGCGTGTTGAATGGTAATGAAGGCTGACCCTACGTAAATGACGTTTTTGGCTAACGGAGCATGCGCCGTCCGTGAACGTATCCCAGTGCGCAGGCTCCAAATTAACCAGCAACAAGCCAATGCTTTCGACGTGAACGTAAATTACACCCAGCCCTATTCGTGAACGACTTACGAAAACGACGTAAAATTCGACGCTTGCCCGACATCCATACTTAACATAGGATACGCCTCATATAGCAGGGGTAACTTTACACCGGAAAAAGCCTAACGTAAACAACGTAAAAAAAAAATGCGCCGGGCGGACGTACGTTTCTGAATCGGTGTATCTACCTAATTTGCATATTCCTTGCGTAAATCTACGGAAGCGCCACCTAGCGGCCAGTGTAAATATGCAGCCTAAGGTACGACGGTGTAAGAGACTTACGCCGGTCGGATCTTAGGGAAATCTATGCGTAACTGATTCTACGAATCAGGCACATAGATACGACCCCGCACTCTCAGAGTTACGACGGCGTATCCGGAGATACGCTGTCGTAACTCCAATCTGAATCTGGGCCTGCATCTTTACCTTAGGCCTTGTTCACACCGGTGCTGAGGCCTGTACACTGAACTGGACATTTGTTTATATGGCTGGAGCCACCAGGTGCTGCATGCAGGCAGATCGTATAAGGCCTCGTACTCACGACCAAACATGTCTGCTGAAACTGGTCCGCGGACCAGTTTCAGCGGACATGTTCGTTCGTGTGTAGGCAGTAACGTACTGAATTCCAGCAAACAATCGTCGGCCAGACCGTTTTCCAACGAACAACTGTTTCCTGGTCTTGCTTTAAAACAGTCTGCTGGAATCGTGTCCGTCAGACATGTTCGGTCGTCTGTACACAAAAGCAGCGTACAAAAACCCCGCGCATGCTCAGTCCAAATGAGGAGACGGGAGCGCTCGTTCAGGTAAAACTCGCGTTTCTTTGGGATATGGCACATTCGTCATTAGAAACCTTTTATTCTAGCAAGAGAACAATGTCTTAAAAAGGCGCACTAAACCACATTTTCAAGCCTCGTTTTATTAATTCTTCTCTTGCTAGAATAACCCCGTTCTCTTGCTGATGCAATTTCAATAGAGTTGTCCCATACTGAAATGTCACATTTCTTGCTTGTGATGTAATCCTTTAATAATGTTTTCTATGCCAGACGTGTGTTTTGGTTGGTGGTCCTCCATAATTTAGAGTAGTCATTTTTGTAAAGGAATGTGCATTTTTTTTATTTTTTTTTGTTGTTTCTAGTTATGTCACCATTTAAACTAATTTTTTTTTACATGTTTTTTTCATTTTTTTATATATTTTTTTTTTTTTGGTGTTTCATTAGAGAATATTAAACCATGTTGGCACACCAAATGTCCCCCCCCCCCCCAAGGAGTGTGTCCTTTGTAAATTACCCATTGTATATTTATTAAAGGTTTGCTGCCTAATAATCCCCACAGTATAACAAACAATAGACATGTTTTCAAATGAAAGCAAAAAGCCTTTTATTCAGGCAAATGTCATCACAAAAAATAAAAAGAACGGCAGCACTAGAATAGATAGCAAACTATATGCAAACTTGCATTTCCAACATGGTGAAGGATAAACTTCCAAGCCTCAGGAGCCAAACACAAAAATATGAAGCAGCAGCACACAAACAAAGGAACCCAAACTGTGGTAGTACAAACAAGATGTCCTTTATGTGGAAGGAAATGGAAGGCAGAAAATCAACGTTTCCTCCTCTTTCCAGCCTTCCCTCCAGGCAGCCTTCCAGCGGATCGAACACGGGGTCTTGCAGGTGGGGTTGATGTGGCAGCAGGAGGATGGTGTTCCGCAAGCCGGGCCGGGTCACATAGCCCAGTGTCTGGGGTCAGCAGGCCCCTCTGCATCCACCAAAGGACCTGGTTCATCAGGGCCTTTGCCAGTCTTCTCTGGTCCTCCTCCCCTTCATTTAAATCATGGGCCAATGAGGCACTGAAGGCCTCTGTGGGGTTGAGGGGGGCCCTCATGATGGCGCTTGCCTCCTGGATCATGCGGAGGCTTGCCTCCTCCACAGGCCTCAACTGCCTCCTTCGGCCTGATGGCCTCACCTGGGGGGGAGAAGACTGGCTGCTGGTGGTTCTCCTGGCCGGGTGGACCTGCTGCAGGCCACTGGGCCCAGCCTCCTCCTGGCTGCCACTGACCCCGGCCTCCTCCTGGCTGCCACTGACCCCGGCCTCCTCCTGGCTGCCACTGACCCCGGCCTCCTCCTGGCTGACAGACACCTGAGGATCTGCCACCTCCTGGCTGATCTCTTCTTCCTGTGTGGAAAAAAAAGGAATTGTTTTACAATTTCGCTAAATCAAACCACACTCATTTTCATGTTTTTCGTTTAGTATTTTCTGTTCATTATTACTTGAATACACTCTACTTCTGACCCCTGCAGTTGTCATCTCTGACACCTATTTGTCTGAACACCTTTTTTTTTGCTTTTTCCCAGCTTGGTTTTTTTTTTACAATATCTAATCATTAATCCACCAAGAATTATTTACGCAAGAAATATAGAGGAAACTACTATACCTCCTCATCGAAGGGTGGCAGATCTGCATCTCTGTCAGCCAGGCCCTCTTCCTCCGACTCTGCAGGGCTGTGGTCATCTGGGGAAGGTCCGCTGGAAGGTAGCATGGAGGAAAGGTTGGAAGAAAGACTGGACATCGTTTTCCTGCCTTCCATTTCGTCCCGCAAAAAAGCCATCTGTTTATAATACCACAGTTTGGGTTCCTTTGCTTGTCTTGCTGCTGCTCCCGATTTTAGGCTTTTATTAGCTTTGTATGCTCTCCTGTATGTGCTTCTGAGGTTGGCAAGTTTATCCTTCACCATGTTGGCAGTGCATCCTGGCACCCAAGTTTGCATATAATTTGCTAGCTCTTCTAGTGCTGCCGCTCGTACCTCTTTATTGCAATATAAAGAGTGCTTGGAATTCCACAGGATGGGCGTCTCCTGATATTTTTGGAGTAAGGCCTCTATAGATTCCTTGCTTTGTAGGAGGTCCATTGTAATTTTTCCAAAATTATATTTCTTTTTGAGTCTAGATTACAAAAACATAAACCACAGAAAAATAAATATTCCAAAGGATCAGCGTTGACCTTGATCTAATATGTGTCTTCAAATTTATTACCTATATCTAATTACAAACACAGTCTCTCTTGTTTAAACAATGATTGGCAGCTCGGCCGCATTGCTTGTACCAAACATTGATTTGCTAGATGCAGAACCATTGTTCACATTGCAGTAAATATTTTAAATATAGAAAAATAAACAATGCTTACAAATGACAGTTTTCATCTAGGCACTCTTTCATGTGTAAATCTCATGCCCCTGACAATGGATGACATAAAAGACCTCTGTACAACCAACACTTGAACAATACTTTGCCTGATCTGAATACACCATTCAAAAACTTGTCAATGAGGTACAGCATTGTTCACATCTCTATTTTGTGAGGTGTCCAAAAGCATTTGTAAACCAAAATAACATTGTGGTACCCCATAGACAGAATAGCTTCAAAAGGGTGCAACCAACAGCCCAAACCCCCATCCCATGTGTCTACATTTTCAAGGCCTCTGCTGATCACATTTTTAATTTCCTTACCTTCCTGTCTCTCGCTCCTCGTTTCTCACGCTCGCCTAATTACCGCGTAAGATGCGTAATCACGGCGTAAACCTTTTAAACACTCCGCGTATTTATTAAACCCCGCCCTCGTCACCTTTGCGAGGCCCCTAATCAATGAGTTTAGGAAATATGGCGTTAACTGTGTATGTTCTGGATGCGCTCGAAGATTCTCCGCGTAACCGACGTAAACACGTTGTTTGCATTCTCTACACTCCGCGTATGTATTAAACGCCGCCCTCTTCTCCGCCCATGGCGTAAGAATTCATCTTTTCCACGCCCATAATCTCTGTGGGAAAGGAAAGATGGCGATGTCACACGAGCGGGCACGATGCTCTCATGCCACAAGTGAAGGGACAGAGGCAGGGACGTCCCGATCAAGGAAAAGAAGATATAAAGCCACTAATATGCGGTTCCAGGAAATGGTGGAGTTAGTTTACATCATGCGAAAGAAGGACTATGATGGTGAATTAGGGCCATACAAGACCCCTAACCGCCGAAAGGCACATATTATGGACAAGGTGGCGAGGAGAATGCAGAGGATGTTTGGGATCACCAGGTCCAAGGAACAGCTGAGGAAACGATGGTCAGACTTAAAATTGAGGGAGCCACATCAGATGAAGAAAATACTTAAAATTCTGCGTAAAAGTAAGTAAATATATATTGGGGTTGGGGGGGGGGGGGGTGATTGTCTGCAATAATGTGTTGCCATGTATATTTCACCATCTGCCTCCTTGGCCTGCTTGTAATTTTAAAGACATGTTGTCATTTATTTTTTAGGACATAAATAACTACATATTTACAAATAGTGTTCTTAGTAAACAACGTAACATCACATAGTTTATCAGAAAGGCTCGGTTATTCCAGGAACAACACACCTGGACATGGCTCACTGGCCAAAAACTTTGTTTGTAAACATTGTGTAAAAGCTAGTTCTAGAAAAAAAAAGTATGAGAATGGGAAAGGCAAACAGGATTCATTCTAAAAACAGTGGTAATAAAGCAGATGTTTTCACATCTGCAATGCAGAGCACCTGTGTCTCCCCAAATCAAAAATGGGTTTTGGTAGGGTCTCCCAGAAATACAGTTTAGGGGGGACATCCATGTGTGTCACTTTGCTAAAAAGGGGCAGGATCAGAGCTTGCCATATAGAAGTAATTGCAAAATGTAGGTTTGGTGAAAGATAAAAGTAACTAAATGAAAGCATCTTCTAAGCAATGTGTGCGATTTATGCTCTCCAATATCTGTGTGCTGATGAGTCTACATTTTTTTTGGTTTATTTCAGGGGAAAGAAGTCGCCAGCATTTGGAGGAGGCAGAGAGGGCCAGACAAGGCCAAAATCTGCCATCTCAACATGTGGAGGAGGAGGAGGATGTGGAAGGAGAAGAGGATGTGGAAGGAGAAGAGGATGTGGAAGGAGAAGAGGATGTGGAAGGAGAGGAGGATGTGGAAGGAGAGGAGGATGTGGAAGGAGAGGAGGAAGGAAGAAAGGAGGAAGGAAGAGAGGAGGAAGAAGTAATTTTGGACTTAGAAGTTATAGCAGATGAAGGGCAAGTGGCGGAAGAACAATTTGGCGAATTGAAAGAAGGTGGATTGATGGATGAAGGAGGAGTCCAAGATGATGGGGAAGTGGTGGAAGAAGGAGGAGTGATAGAAGATGATGGGGAGGTGGTGGAAGAAGGAGGAGTGATAGAAGATGTCGAAGAGGTGGAAAGGAGAAGCCCATCAGGTCAGTGTCACCCTAGCTTGATTCAAAAAAACATATGTAGATAGGCCTCATCAAAAAATAATGTTGTAAATGCCATTTTTAATTTTTTTTTTAGGGGAGGAGGATGGTGTGCCAATATTTTCACGTGCAAGTGCTGCTATAATTATTCAGCAGGTAATGGAGTGCAGCACTGAAATGCACAATATGCGTGAAAGGATGTTTCTCATGGAACAGAATGTAACAAATGTCCTTTTGGAATGCAGCACGGAAATGGACAATATGCGGCAAAGAATGATGGTCATCGAATCTAATTTTAAAAACATTATTGACATGATGGGCCGTGTCAAAGACTGAAACACCCCCCGCCCATCCCCCGCCCCCACAAACATTTTTACAGTTTGAATAATGAATACGCCAAAATTTGAAGATACACACACAGTGTGCCAACATGTGCTATCTGCCATCACAGAATATCTTATGTCTGTGCTTTGTGGGTCCAACCCCCTCCTCCATCCTCAAGTAGTTGAGAGGAAGGGTTTGCTCCCACAAAACACAGACATTGATCACCCATGATGTCAGATAGCACATGTGGCCATTTGTCTGTTGAACCAATGACATTTGGCGAGTTTGCACTGAATGTGTGTATCTTCCAATTTTGGCGTGTTCCAGTGTGAAAGCACACCATGACTGACTGCTGTTGTGAGTTTTTAGATTTTTGGAATTGGATTTTGTTACTTTTTGACCATGTTGAACATTTTGGGATACTATAAAGTTTAGACCATAAAGAATAAACAACGCCAAAAAATTTAAAATATATATATATAGAATTATAAATCTCTCTAATCACTGAATTTAGTGAAGTAGAGATTTGACTCCAAAATATCACCTAAAAATTTACTTTTAGAAAAACACACCAAAAACAAAAAAAATGGTTAAAAAATTATTGTTTTTTGTGCATAAAAAATATGACCAAAAAAAAAATTAAGGCGGTAAACACCCCACCAAAAATAATCTATATATATATATATATATATATGTAAACAATAAATCTAACTATATTTGATAAAAAAAAAGTGAACTTGTTAATAAATGTATAATCTGCATAATATTTTTGGTTGAATTACCTGAAAAAAAAAAAAAATTATAAAAAAATTTTGTAGACTCCTAAGTACAAAAGCAGGGAGTAATGAAAAAAATATAAAATAATTTTTGGGGTCATGAACAAGCAAAAATTAAAATACTTGACCTCAAAATTTACAAATGGAGTTGCTTCTTATTTCTAGACTCAATACCCTGTTTGTAGATGAGTGAATACTGTGCAAAATGTGGTTAGTTACTAAAAGTGGAGAAATCAATTATGCATTACAATTGAAGAAGTTAGTTAGAGAACCAGGAAGACAGAAAAAGAGAAAAAGCATTAATGACAAACAACTGTATAAAGTCCAATGGTCTAATTATTTATTATTTTTTAGAATATTCCTTTCTTTGGGGGCCGAATTAGAAAGAAATATGATCTGGCATAGCAATGGCCCCCCGACCCATGAAGTACTCAACATATTTGTCGCGTACCTCACGAGCTGATTGGGGGGCCAAGCCAGCGCGACCAGTGTCCAGCCCGGGAAGGGGATCTGAGGGTAGTCTTGCCTCAGAACCGATGTCGGGTAGGTACGTCTGGGAGTGCCTGCGTAAAAAGTTGTGCAAAATGCAGCAGGCAAATACAACGGTGTCCAATTTATATTCCGCCAGATGTATCGATGTCCTGAACAGGCGGAACCGGTTGGTGAGTATCCCAAAGGCATTCTCGACTACCCTCCGAGCCCTGCCCAACCGAAAATTAAACACACTCCTCTCTGAGGTGAGGGTCCTCTGGGGAAAAGGCCGCATGAGGTGAGGACCAAGCCCGAAAGCCTCGTCCGCTAGGAACACAAACGGAAGTCCTTCCACATTATCTTCATCTGGTGGCAATGCCAGACCACCAGCTTGGAGACGATCATAGAAATCAGTCCGTGCGAACACTCCCCCATCAGACATCCGGCCGTTCTTCCCCACGTCCACATATAGAAACTCATACTGTGCCGACACCACCGCCATCAACACAATACTATGATAACCCTTGTAATTATAATAGTAGGACCCCGAGTGGGGTGGGGGCACAATGCGGACGTGTTTCCCATCTATTGCTCCACCGCAGTTTGGAAAATCCCACCGCTGGGCAAATTGGGAAGCCACAGACTGCCATTCCTGTGGTGTGGAGGGTAGCTGTGGGGACAAACAAAAATAGAGATTTAGTACTTTGTAACAAAAACATCCTACAAGCATCCTTGTGACAGTTCACATTATTAAAATTGCATTAGAAAAATGTGCATGGAGAATTTGGGAAATGAAATATATAGGGCCACTTCATTAAGAGACTCCACAGCCCTCTGATGGGGACAATAAAAGTTTGAAGGGGGGGGGGGGGACACAAAAACCAAAAAGTCCTGTTTTAAAAAATGGCAAGGTGGGTTTGTCCCTAGGATAGCATGCTGGACAGGTTAATATTGGGTAAGGGACAAATATGCAGGTAGGCCAAGAATAAAACATGTAAAGCTGATATCAACATGCATAGGGAGAAAAGGTAACGTTAGTTAAACACACAGCATATCTGGGAAAATAAAAATAAAGTTAGTTGGCCACATTATTAGAGCCAGGAAACTTACCTTAATATACTCCTCATGCATAACTTTGATGATGGCAGCACACGTGTCCGGTATGATGACCCCAAGCGCCTGCGGAGAGATGCCTGTCGAGAACTTGAGGTCCTGCAGGCTCCTCCCAGTCGCCAGGTACCGCAACGTGGCAATAAGCCTCTGCTCGGCCGTGATGGCTTGGCGCATCACAGTGTCCTGCCTCGTGATATAGGGGGACAGAAGTTCCAGCAGACTGTTGAATACGGGGTCCGTCATGCGGAGAAAATTCCTAAAGTCATTAGGATTATTCTCCTGGATTTCCCTAAGCAGAGGCATATGTGAGAACTGGTCACGCTGGCGCAACCAATTCTTGGTCCAGAAACGCCTCCGCCCCCTGTTTCTGGCCAAAGTACTGGACAAATGAACATATCCAGCAGCCATCCCATAAACAGCACCAACTCGCGAAAATTGACGCTGCTGCTCCATCATGGCTTCAAACCGGCCGGCTGGTCAGTCAAGAACACACTGAAACAGAAAGCACTCGCAAATCCAGCACTACCTGCGACAAACGCGTGACAAACAGATACGAGCGCACAGGATGCAACTGCTAAAGCAGAAACAACCTGCTTGCCTATAGCCGAATGACAACTACGTTACCGCAAGCACACGCACTGAACCCGTGAATACACGCTGTCAAAGCCTGGAGACCGAGAAGCGCGAATCAGCTCTAACCAAACCTTCACTAACACGAGCAAACCCGTAACTAGCAAAAGAGGAACAGAGGGCGGCGCCATTAACTTTGGTCTTCCCCTTTATAGTGACGTCGTACGTAGTTTACGTGCACGCGTTCCGGTACGACGGGAATTTGGTCCGCTGGTGTGTACACGCCAGCGGAACAAAACACAAATCAGCCTTGTACGCCGGAAACTGTCGGGCAGACAGTTTCCAGCGCACAGATCCGGTCGTGAGTACAAGGCCTAAGTCTATGGGGACACAGCCACTCATTCTAATGTGACAGGCATGTAGATGAAGCCACTAATGCCGACAGTATGCACTCAGAGCATTTCACCAAAATGTCTGTCACATTAGGACAAAATATAAAAATGGAAAGAGACTCTGCGCTTAATCAAAAAGAAAATTTATGATAAATATTTGATGTATTAAAAAAAGTGAAAAATTGAAAAATGGTGCCAAGTAAAAAGCCTAAATACCTAAAGCCCAATAAACATGTGGAAAAATAGAACAAGCGTGCAACCACTAAATGAATGGATATAAATTCAGAACTAGAAACTGTTAAGAATGTGCAAATATTCACCACCAGGTGAGTTAATTAGTGAAAATTATACCCATAAGAAATAAATAAACACAAAAAATAAGGTGTATGACCACAATAGTTATGTGACAAAAATTAATGTGTGAAAAAAGTTCATGTAAATAAAATCACTCTTATGCAAAATAGTCCATATATATGTGAATCTTCAAAAAACACAGTGCTGTGTAAAAACAAAAACATTTCCAAAAAGATTATGGATATTTGGGATAACACAAAAAAGCCTCATACACACGATCAGTCCATCCGATGAGAACGGTCTGAAGGATTAACCGATGAAGCTGACTGATGGTCCGTCGCGCCCACACACCATTGGTTAAAAAAACGATCGTGTCAGAACGCGGTGATGTAAAACACAACGACGTGCTGAAAAAAACAAAGTTCAATGCTTCCAAGCATGCGTCGACTTGATTCTGAGCATGCATGGATTTTTAACCGATGGTTGTGCCTACTAACGATCGGTTTTGACCTATCGGTTAGGAATCCATCGGTTAAATTTAAAGCAAGTTTTTTTTTTTTAACCGATGGTATGGGGCCCACACACGATCCATCAGACCGTTGTCCTTTGGTTAACCTATCGTGTGTACGAGGCAAAACTCTGAGAATCAATCCAGTGTTAGCTAGGATATTCCAGTATTCAGAAGAAGCCTTGATCTATTGGCAGCCAGAAAGATGTAATAATAATGCCGCTTACCAGATAGATGAGATCTCAGATTATAGAGATCTGAAAAGCGTGTACTTCAACCCGCCGGCAGCGATGATATCCACCTGTTCCTTGATCAAAGGAGGGTGTTCCTGTCTGATTGCGGTGAACGTTGTCAACTTTGGGTATGTAAAATACCGGATCAGGAAAGGAATTCACAGGCGGAAATCACTCAACTTTCCAGGCACTTTCCTAAGAATGGTGACTCAAAATTTAAGAGAAAGATCTGTTCTTGGGCAGCCACGGAGGACTTTGCTTTGTCTTTCAGAACCAATGTAGAAATATGGCCAGTAAAACGTTGTCACCTCCTTTCTTGGCTCTGAAATACCAAATGTCATCAGTTTTACCTCAGGATGAGCCTCTGGTGAGGATTTCGCTGTAGACTTATATGAATAGGCATGCACACAGGGTATGCCGGGTGTGCCTGGGCATACCCTAATTACCTAGTGTACATTAGCATTATCACTTTGTGTAGCAGCGGGGAGCTGGGAAAGATCTCTCTCTTACCGTCTCTGCCGGCTCTCTCTCTCTTACCGCACTCCTCTTTCACTGTGCCAGCAGGGAGATCAATGTAGTCCGGCAGTGAACAAGGCCCACAGGGCTGAAATGCATTTACATTTGCTGTCTGTGTCTTTTATGGAGAATCAATACATTTTTTACATTTTAAAGAGCAAGCAAGGAGTTGCGGACCATCTTTTCTCATAATTGCTTCTGCAGCTGTGCGACTTCTTCTCCGCACTCAAGGTAGCTCTAAACAATCTTCTGACCACATTGAGTAGAGCACCCTACTTCTGCTTTAATATAGGGAGATCAATGTGCCAGGACCATATCTATACACACACACACGCATGTGTGTTTGAGCTTTGGGGTGCACACCCTAATCAGGGGCGTCTTTAATATTGTCCATTCTGAGACATACAAAAAATAGCAGGTGCACACTCAAAATCTGTTTACTGCAGCAGATCACACAGTGATTGCAATTGGTTGCCAGAGGTTACAGCCTATCCTTACCGCTCACTGGCTGGTTGCTAGAGGTTACTGCACATTATTAGCACTCACTGGTTGGTTGCTAGGAGTTACAGCACATCATTACCACTTACTGATTAGTTGGTAGAGATTACAGCAGATCACTACTGTTCACTGATTGGTTGCTACAGGTTATTGCACATCATTACCACTCACTGAGCAGTGGAGCAATCCCAAATAATTAAGTAAGTAAAGCGACACATTAACACACATACTACAGGAGAGGGTCAAAGACTGTGGACATGTTACAGGAGACAATCAGAGACTGCGGACATGCTACAGGAGACAATCAGAGACTGCAGACATGCTACAGGAGACAACCAGAGACTGTGGACATGCTACAGGAGACAACCAGAGACTGCGGACATGCTACAAGAGACATTTAGAGACTGCGGACATGCTTCAGGAGACAATTAGAGACTGCGGACATGCTACAGGAGACTATCAGAGACTGCACACATTATACAGGAGATGGTCAGAGAAATTTCAGCATTGCACAGCATTACAGTTGAATAACACAGCTCATGGTTTCTGCAGTCAGGCATTTTATGGGTGTAAGGGCATACCTGGCCAGCCAAGCTCTCTACATACATTCAGAAGCCTGTGGGCAGGGCTTCCACTCTCTGCTCTCACTACAACTGCTCCACCCTGAGCATACAGGCTGCATGGGGCCGGGTTAGAGAATCAGTGGAGATCCCGGCCTCTGTATTCCCCAACCAGTATAGAGGGGGTGGGGCCGGGAGCTCCACTGATGCTCCCACTCTGATCACTGCTCTCACTACAGCCGCTCTGTTCTCGTCGTTCCATGGTGTGCTGGCAAATATTTTTACTGTAACAATGCCCATTTGCCACGCCTCACTATGCCCATTGCAACCTCACTGTGCCCAACCTCATTGTGCCCATTGCAACCTCACTGTGCCAACCTCACTGTACCCATTATAACCTCACTGTGCCCATTGCAACCTCACTGTACCCATCCTCACTGTGCCCATCCTCACTGTGCCTATCTTCACTGTGCCCATTGTCAGTGTACCGCCAATCATGGATGTCCTCTTTTCCGAGGTGTCTGCTGGGAAACCCGAGGATGAGAGAACATCCATGATAGGCGTTTCTCAGCAGACACAGTTCCACCTATCACGGAAGGGACCAGGAAGAGACCGCAAGTTTTAAACAATGGACGCCCGCAGCCTCTCAATAACTTTAGGTACACTGACTTGAGTATAAGCCGAGCGGGGCATTTTCAGCCTTAAAAAAAGGGCTGAAAAACTCTTGAGTATATATGGTATATTAAATATTAGTGGCAAACTAGATGGTGCACACTGTCTGTCCTCACAAAGGGTTGGAGATCTCAAGGCTTGGGTGGTATATTGTATGTTAATGCACTTTATAAAGAAAACTATCCCTGGCTGTATCCCCTAATTGTAGATTGCTTGTTATGCTAAACAAAAGACGCTACCTATAGAGTCCTATGTATAAACTTGCTCCAAAAAAAATAGAAAGATAAGAATTTTTTTAATTTTTTATTATTATTATGTTTAGGTATGCTGTGTGAATGGGAACACATAACAAACATACTGTACAGTGGAGATTTCTCAAATTTGACAGCAAAAGTGGAAATGCAACAAACTTCACTTTCGAAAAAGCCTATAGAGAGTATTTCTGGGACCGAGGAGGTTAAAAGTCTTGGAAAACGTTTCCCACACAGAGTTCCCGCACCCACAGAACACGCGTCCCAAGACATTCCTACATTATTCATCAGGCCGCTTTTTGCATCTGGTGAATGCTGATAATTAACTTCAACTCCTTGCGGAGAGGCACCCGATTTAATAAAAGGCGACCCTGGTAGCGGCCGATCCAAGATATACGACATGGAAGTGGACGGCTCAACAGAATTATCCTAGCAGAAGGTCATCTCTCAGCATGGAAAATTCCTTATCACAGTCGGTAAAATAACACGAGGTGCAAAAGATCTTTTGCCAGCACCTTAGTGCCTCGTACACCCGGCTCTGACTCACCCAGACACTTGTAAACAGCCATAAAGCTGTTAAACACTTTTTTTTATTATCCCAGATCTTTGTTTAATTTCATAACCACAATGAAGAAAGAAGAAGAAGAAAAAAAAAACCCTCTGCCGGGAACATGTACCAACAAGATAATGGTTTTGGAAGGGATACAAGCCCAGGGGCTGTGCAACTTTTATACGGCTACCATTTTCTTGCCGACTTTCTTAACCCTTTCACTGCCAGGTAGCATGAAGCTATATTTGTAAAAGATATTGGGGTTAATTTACTAAAACTGGAGAGTGCAAAATCGGGTGCAGCTGTGCATGGTAGCCAATCAGCTTCTATTTTCAGCTTGTTCAATTAAGCTTTAACAAAAAAATTTTAAAATGGAAGCTGATTGGTTCCTATGCAGAGATGAACCAGATTTTGTACACTCCAATATTAATAAATCAACCCCATACTGTTCTTGATTTCTCAAATGAAATCCATGGGCAAGCAACCTTTGGCGCTCAAAGCAACACTCCTCTTTTAAGCCTAGTACACACGGCCGTTTTTCTCGGCAAGAAAACTGCTGGCAGAGCTTTTTGCCGAGAAAACCGGTCGTGTGTATGTTTTCACGTCGAGAAAACTGCCGGGAATCTCGATGAGAAAAATAGAGAACCTGCTCTCTATTTTCTCGTCGGGATTCTCATCGGCCTGTTTCCCGAAGAGAAAAAAGTGTGTGTGTATGTGGCTACAAACTTACCTGTCCTCCGGTAAGCCCGCGCATGCTGGATGAGACTTTGACGCAAGGGTAGTGTAGGGTGAAGCAAGACGGCGGCGACGGCATTGAATGTGAGGAGGACATGCTCGTTGTGTCGATGACGTCACTGCGTTCTTGCCATTCAAAAGAACAGCGATTCTTTTGAATGTGCCGTGTGTACACTCGGCTTTGCAAGAAAAGCTTGCCAGGAATCACGTCGGGAAAACCAACAGCTTTTTCCCGACGAGATTCCCGGCCGTGTGTACGAGATTTTAGTGTGTGCACACAAGCAGCCAAGGGGGCAGTAAAACCAGGTGGCTGAGCAATGATTATGTCGCCCCCATATGGACACTGGCATGTAGACGTTCAGGGCTGTATACATGTCATGGCCACGATGCTGGGCTTCGGGGGCCATGGGAAAAATGTAATAGCATTTTGCATTCGGCAATTTTTACCGCCACTAAATGTGACCCATGCAAGCTTATGGGGTCCTGCCATGCACAAGACTTTAGCGGAGTAGTGCGCCATTTATAGGGTTAAATCAGGCGTTGAAGAGGCAACATAGCACCTTCCTCACCGTCTGTCAAATGTCATACCTCCCAACTTTCTGAGATGGGAATGAAGGAGACCTATCAGCAAAAGTATGTAGGCCTAGGACACACCCCTTGCCATGCCCCCTTAAAGGAGAATTGTACAAAAAAAAAGTTAAACCCACAAGTGCTTTTTTACCTCTACTATTCCTTTATATTGGCTTTTGGAATTTACAAATGCAGACATTTTAAAATTAGATGAAAGTTTTAGCACTGGGAAACACTTTTTGACAAATAAGGAGTGCATTTTACATACAACTATATTGTGGGCGTGGCTACAGTGCTGCATAGAGAACATGTTCTCTTTTCCTCAGCAGGATCAACCAGGTTTTTTTCAGAACACAGAAAACTAATCTCATAGTGAATAAGTGAGTATGAACAGCATGTAATACACCATTTATTGACAATTTTTTATGATGTGGGTTTACTAATGCCCCGTACACATGATCGGACCTTTGTCCGACCAAATTCACATCGGAATTCTGACCGAATTCCATCGGAGGAAAAGAGAACATTGGGGGTTATCCACAAAGCCGCGGCGCAACGTAACTTTTCGGATTTAAGTTACTCCGCCGCAAAATTCCCAAGTTAGGTGCCGATCCACAAAGCACTTACCTGGAATTTTGCGGCGCTGTAACTTAAATCCGTCTGGCGCAAGGCGTTCCTATTCAAATGGGCGAGTCCCATTTAAATTAGGCGCGCTCCCGCGCCGGACGTACTGCGCATGCTCCGTCGGGTAAATTACCCGACGTGCATTGCGCTAACTGACGTCGCTCCGACGTCATTTGCTTAGACGTTAACGTAAATGGCGTCCAGCGCCATTCACGGACGTCTTACGCAAACGACGTAGAATTTAAAATTCGACGCGGGAACGACGGCCATACTTAACATGGCTTAGGACAACTAGGGCTTAGCCCTAGTTTTACGCGGCGGAACTCAACGTAAACGACGTAGATTTAGAGCGTCGGGCCCGTCGGAGCGTTCGTGGATCGCCGTAACTGGTCATTTGCATATTCTACGCCGGCCTCAATGGCCTCGCCACCTAGCGGCCGGCCTAGAATTGCATCCTTAAGATCCGACAGTGTAATTCAATTACACATGTCGGATCTTCGTCCTAACTATGGGAAACTGAGTCTGTGGATCAGTTCCATAGTTAGGACCAGGGATACGACGGAGTAACAGCAGTTACTCCGCCGTATTTCTCTTTTGAGGATCTGGCCCATGTTCTCTATGTAAACTCTGATGGAATTCAACAGAATTTCCAATTGAAATACTCAGATGGGGCATAACACTTTAAGTGATAAGGAAACCTGCATAGAGAGATTACATAAATCATAAATGTGCACCTTCTTCTGAAAACCCTCAGAACCCAGAATTCCCTTTGACTAGTAAAAGGCAGACCCTGCTTAGCTACTTCAGGTTGCTGAAGTTAAGAATTCAGACTTATAAGTACGGATGAGCCGAACACCCCCCCGTTCGGTTCGCACCAGAACCTTCGAACGGACCGAACGTTCGCGTGAACATTTAGAACCCCATTGACGTCTATGGGACTCAAACTTTCGAATTCAAAAGTGCTCATTTTAAAGCCTAATATGTAAGTTATTTCGTAAAACATCTTTGAGAACCTGGGTCTTGCACCAGGGAACATATATCGATGGAAAAAAAGTTTTAAAAAAGGTAGTTTTTTCAGGAGCAGTGATTTTAATGATGCTTAAATAAAAAAAAAATAATAATGAAAAATTCCTTTAAATATTGTACCTGCTGGGTGTCTATAGTATGCCTGTGAAGTGGCACAGGTTTAGAACTGTCCCTGCACAAAATGAGATTACTATAAGAAAAAAGTAATTTAAAACTGCTTGCGGCTTTAATGTAATGTCTGGTCTCTGCAATATGGATGAAAATCATTGCGAGAAATAGCACAGACACAGACAGTACACACACCACGTAGCTTTAGGTGCGAACTACAGAGCACACAGGCAGTACACACCAAGTAGCTTTAGGTGCAAACTACAGAGGACACAGGCAATAAACCATGTACGAATACTGCAGCTAGCACAATCACCTGCTTGCCAGTAAATTAGGAAGAACTGATCTAGCTAAACTATACAGTGTATAAATATATGTACAACACCTGGGATGTATATATATCCTATACACACTGTAACATTAACTGACTAGCCTGCCTGCCTGCTCTATCTACCTTCAAAAAATGACACTCTCTCTGTCCTCTCTTAACCACCGCAACACACTACACAAGGCCGACCTGCAGGCGGCCTTTTATAGTTTGGGGCGTGTACTAAACCCCCTGAGCCATAATTGGCCAAAGCCACCCTGGTTTTGGCCAATTATGGCTCACCGTTTTTTGCAAGCTGTGATTGGCCAAGCATGCGATGCCGCAGTGAATAATGGTCTGTGAAACGTAACTCGAATTCGGCGCGAACGGCCCAAAATGTTCGTAATTGGACGAACGATCGAACATACGATGTTCGAGTCGAACATGAGTTTGACTCGAATTCGAAGCTCATCCCTACTTATAAGTAAGAACACTTTGTTGAATATGGCTGAATAACACAACTGGTATGGCAATGGTCTTTTACATTGCATTCAAAATGTGTCTTCAGTAAAATATGAATAGATGATGAGATTTGAGGCCAACATAAGACAGCATGGCCTTCAAAATACATTTGGTTAGTATTAAAAACCAGGAACATTTCCAAGGACAATTATTCCAAGGGATGGATCTTGAAAACCAGCGGCTTTCCCCGGAAATCAGGAACAGTTGGTAATCAAGCTTTTGTTCATTTCTTATGTATTAGGCTTTGGGTCATCAGCATACAGGTCCGGTATTATTATAAAAAGGCTGAGAAGTAAAAAAAAAAAATGTTAGTGGCCGATTTTGATACTCACATACCCCCTTCCTGATTTTGGGATCTCTTTTAAACATTTGTGTTATGAAGCACAGTGTGTTCATGTAGCTTACAGTATATGAGGCAGCTCAGCGCTTTAATTATTCTTTCCCATGGACCTTTGTTCCTGCCTTGAAGCCTGCACATGCCAATGCAATGACTGAGGGTTGGGTAAAAATACCAGATTTCATCATTTTTAATTAAGCAAATTACATCTGGGATAGCATCCAATACAAGCTAATGTAACAGCGCCCTCGTAGGTGGTTGTGGTCCCAAGTGGTACAAAAAATCACTTAAAGCCCCACTTCAGGATAAAATGCTGAACCCCTAAACCCCTTCAGCTAATAAGTTTACTATCAAAGACAATACATCTATCTAAAAGCACTTCATAATTATCTGTAGCCAGGGGCGGACTGACCATTGAGGCACTCGGGCACTGCCAGAGGGCCCCATGCCACTAGGGGGCCCCATCAGGGTTGCAGGGCTCAGTAAAACCAGGGACAGTATGTAAAAATCTGTGTTTTTTTTTACATCTGTCCCTGATATGTCCAAAACCGACATGCTTTTGATGTGAAAATCCCAAGATTTTAGCTGCCCCGCCTCTGTACTGCCTCCTGGCTTGGTGGCCATCTGTAAGCCCGGGGGCCCCATAATCTTCTATTGCCCGGGGGCCCCATGAGTTGTCAGTCCGCCCCTGTCTGTAGCCCCAGCCTTATGGCAATGTGGCCTTGAATCTTCTTTTCTTCCAGGTTTGGGGTTTCAGGTGTGAGGTTTTTGGAGATTCACATTAGTGTCTGCCTGATGTGGATACTTCCTATTGCACCCGTCCAATAGGAAGTATCCATATCAGGCAGACACTAATGTGAATCTCCTAAAAAGACCCCAAACCTGGAAGAAAGCAGGGTCCTAGTACAAAAAAAAATGATAAAGTTATGCCCTAGGGTGTAAGGCGTACAGCAGGGCAGAGCTGCGTTGATGACATCATCCTGTGGTCATCTTACTAGCGGTCTTCTGCCGTTTCTGTGTAAAGCGCTCATGTCGGCACTAGTATAGTGCCATATCCTGTAAGGTGATTTTAACCACTTCAATACTGCTGTATTGTCAAATGACATCCACAAGGTGGCTCTGCCATCCTGGGTGGACATCATATGACGTCCTTGGGACTCCCGGCCACTAGGGGGCGCATGCCGCCAGCAAAACGCACGCGTGCACGCCGCATCCCGCGGGTGCCGATGCGCATGCCTGGCGGCCAGGATGTCCGCCAGGTACCCGCGATTGGCATATACAGAGCCAGAGACGTGGATCTCTGTGTGTAAACAAAGAGATCCACGTCCTGTCAGGGAGAGAGGAGACCAATGCTGTGCCCCTTGTACATAGGGACAACCATCGGTCACCTCCCCCAGTCAGTCCTCTCCCCCCACAGTAAGAATCACCTAGCAGGGAACACATTAACCCCTTGATCGTCCCCTAGTGTTAACCCCTTCCCTGGCAGTCACATTTATACAGTATACAGTGCAGTTTTATAGCACTGGTCGCTGTATAAATGTGAATGGTCCCAAAAATTGGTCAAAAGCGTCGGATGTGTCCGCCGTAATATCTCAATCCTGACAAAAATCGCAGATTACCGTCATTACTAGTAAAAAAAAAATAATTAAAAAAAATCATAATTCTATCCCCTATTTTGTAAGTTGCTATAACTTTTGCGCAAACCAATCAATATACGCTTCTTGCGATTTTTTTTCACCAAAAATATGTAGAAGAATACGTATCCGCCTAAACTGAGGAAAAAAATATTTTTTAAAAAAAAAAATTGGATATTTATTATAGCAAAAATTAAAAAATATTGTGTTTTTTTAAAAATCGCCGCTGTTTTTTGTTTATAGCTCAAAAAATAAAAACCGCAGAGATGACCAAATACCACCAAAAGAAAGCTCTATTTGTGGGGAAAAAAGGATGTTAATTTTGTTTGGGAGCCACTTCGTGTGACAGCACAATTGTCATTCAAAGCGTGACAGCGCTGAAAGCTGAAATTTTGTCTGGACAGGAAGGGGGTTTATGTGCCCAGTAAGCAAGTGGTTAAAGTAGAGATGGATGACCTTGTTTGCATAGAAAATAAATAAATAAATAAATGTCTATCATCAAGTTATTTAACCTCTGTACTCTCCAGTATTCATTAGGTGCCTGTAATTTATGAATGTTAAAGGTCAATGCCAGACATGTGGAGTCATTCACTGAATTGTTAATGCCAAAGGAAACATTTTACCAAAATCAAATTATAAATGTCAATATACTGTATCATCTGGTCCAGAAGATATCAGGAGACGGCCTGTTCTGGCATGCACATCTGACTGTTCTGTGGCAGGCTTTAGGGTGCCCATTAGAAAAACAAGCATTGTTTCAGATCTTGATTATATAAATCCCACCAATTTGTCTCTATATGTAACACTGGAACACATTGGGGCAGATTCAGGTACCTGCGCGCCTAGTTACGGCGGCGCAGCGTATTGTATTTACGCTACGCCGACGCAACATACAGGAGCAAGTGCTGTATTCACAAAGCACTTGCTCCGTAAGTTGCGGCGGCGTAGCGTAAATGGGGCCGGCGTAAGCCCGCGTAATTCAAATGTGGAAGGGGGGCGTGTTTTATGCTAATATGTGATGACCTGACGTGATTGACGTGATTTACGAACGGCGCATGCGCCGTCCGTGTACATATCCCAGTGTGCATTGCTTCAAATGACGTCGCAAAGACGTCATTGGTTTCGACGTGAACGTAAATTACGTCCAGCCCTATTCGCGAACGACTTACGCAAACAACGCAAACAATTCAAATTTCGAAGCGGGAACGACGTCCATACTTAACATTGGCTGTGCCACCTAATAGCAGGAGCAACGTTACGGCGAAAACGACTTACGCAAACGACGTAAAAAACTACCGCCGGGCGCACGTACGTTTGTGAATCGGCGTATCTAGGTAATTTGCATAATCTACGCCGAAAACGACGGGAGTGCCACCTAGCGGCCAGTGTGAGAATGCACCCTAAGATACGACGGCGTAAGAGACTTATGCCAGTCGTATCTTAGGCTAATGTCGGCGTATCTTGCTTTCTGAATACAGAAAGAAGATACGCCGGTGCAGATTTGAATTTACGCTGCGTATCTATAGATACACCGGCGTGAATTCTCTCTGAATCTAGCCCTGTGTTTATAGCAGGCTGACCTCGCTACTTAGCTTTGCCACTTCCTTAAGGCTCCATTCACACCTAGGCGTTTGTACGCCTGAAGTGCGACGCTACAATACGCCGGAGGGTCGAAATTGCATTGTTCTCTATGGAGACTGTTCACATCTCCTAACGCAGAACGCCGTACGTCGATAGAACGACGACTTTCAAACAAGTCCCGGACCCTTTTTCGACGCGCGTATCGGGCGGCTTCGGCGTTCGGCATAGCCGACAATGACTGTGAAAAAAACACGGTTAAATACGACGCGTTTTGACGCCGCAAATCGCGGCGAATGGTAGAATGGTCTATCTCTGCATCTACAGAACAAAAGCAGGCAAGAACCTGCAATGGATTTTGCTAAAATAAACTGAGGATTGTTTTTTTCTCAACAAGAAAGGAGTTTTGCTTAAAAAAAAAAATCTAATCAGTAGCAAAAACCCTTTTGAATTTCTTAAAATCTCAGTCCTTCAATCTCTGAAATACTTGCAATATATTTGATGTCGTTGGGTGTAACAACCGTCTTCTTTTATGCCCCGTACACACGATCGGATTTCCGTCAGAAAAACCTTGGATGGTTTCTCCGACAGAATTCCGCTCAAGCTTGGCTTGCATACACACGGTCACACAAAAGTTTCGGAACTTTTGACCGTCAAGAACTGTGATGGAAGTACTAAAATGAATATTTTTGCGTTTTGATTACTTTCCACCTGAGCTACTCAAATGTTACATATGTATGTGTGAAAATATACTACAATACTGTTACTTTCCTTAGAAGACATTATAGGGTTAAAATCTCGGCTCAGGAAGTGATTAAGTGAAGTAAACTCCCTCCTTCCTGCCCATCCCATCGAGTGAAGAAGATGGCCCCCAAAAGACTTTGAAACATGTGCCACGATGCCAAGAACAGAAGTCACAGGGGCGTGTAATAAGGGACTATATATGGACTAAGCCAATGAAATGTGTTCATGTTTGTGATGTCATTTTGTTGATAAAAAGACCAATAAAGTTCAGCCCCTTTTTCTCTGTGGCTGGAAGGTGAAGATGTAGACTGTTTTTCTCTCTGGTCTGCATGTTTCACTATTATGATTTGGGTCAAACGGCAGAAATGGGTTTATTCTCTGGAATTGGGCCAGAGTACCACTACATCAGAACGTGGTGACGTACAAAACACTACGACGAGCCGAGAAAATTAAGTTCAATGCTTCCGCGCATGCGTCAAATTATTTCCGAGCATGCGTCAGAATTTTGTGCCTCGGAATTGCTACAGTCGATCTGATTTTCTGATAGGAATTTTTTTCCGTCTGAAAAATTGAGAACCAGCTCTCAATCTTTTGTTGGCAGAAATTCCGACAGCAAAAGTCCGATGGAACCTACACACGGTCAGAATTTCCGTTCAAAAGCTCACATCGGACTTTTGCTGTCGGAAAATCCGATCATGTGTACAGCCAGGGCATTAGGAAAGATTCGCATTATTCTCTGCACATTATTGTAGAATGAAAGATGGCCATATACAAATGGAATTTTGGCCATTTCTGGTTTATTCAACCAAAGTTTGATCCATAGGTGGTCCTGCAATCATGTACTTGCCTCGCTAACTTATGGCGGCGTAGTGTAAACACGATACGCTACGCCGCCGCAAAGTTAGGACGCCCTTTTTGAATCTACCCCTTCTACTACAGTGACCTTCACCAGTGTTGCCAACCTACCAGATTGAAATTTACTGACACGACACCTGAAATTTACTGGCACAGCCAATTTTATACTGCCATTTCCAAAAGTTACAACATTTTTATTCTAAGCACAAATTTCAGTGTTTACCGTATATACTCGAGTATAAGCCGAGTTTTTCAGCACATTTTTTGGTGCTAAAAATGCCCCCCTCGGCTTATACTCGAGTCACCTTTTTGCGCCTGATCTCCCGGACACTACAAGTGTGCAAAGTTTGTTGTCCGGGGATATTTATTATAGTAAAAAGTAAAAACATATAGGGCCAGATTCTCAAAGGCGTTACGACGGCGCAAAGCCATTTGCGCCGTCGTAAGTCCTCATCTGGCCCGGCCTATCTATGCGACTGATTCTTAGAATCAGTTACGCATAGATATCCCTTAGATCTGACAAGCGTAAGGCTCTTACGCTGTCAGATCTTAAATGTAATTTTTTTTCCCGCCGCTATGTTTCGCCTCGTCGTTTTCCCCGTCGTCCATGCAAATTAGCTATTTATGCCGATTCCCGAACGTACGCGCGGACGACGTAGAGAATTTACGACGTTTACGTAAGCGTAAACTTGCCCCTGCTAATATGAGGGGCAAGTTTACGTAGGTCCGTCGTATGCCATGTTAAGTATGGCGTCGGGTCAGCGTCGGCTTTTTACGTCGTTTACGTCGTTTTCGTAAGTCGTCCGCGAATACGACTTTACGTCAATGACGCTCACGTCGGCGTCATTGACGTTTTCCGTCGTGAACTGGAGCATGCGCACTGCTCTAATTTTTCCGCCCGGCGCATGCACAGTTCGATCGGCGCGGGGGCGTGCTTAATTTAAATACAAGCCGCCCCCTTTGAATTACACTGCCTTACGCCGGGCCAATTACACTACGCCGACGCAAATTACGGAGCAAGTGCTTGGAGAATACGGCACTTGCTCCAGTAAGTTGCGGCGGCGTAGTGTAAATGGCTTACGCTACGCCGCCGCAGATTCTACAAGAATCTGGCCCATAATTTTTTTTCAAAATTGTTAATAGCGCAAAAACTAAAAACCGCAGAGGTGATCAAATACTACCAAAAGAAAGCAAAAGAAAGCTCTATTTGTGGGGAAAAAAGGACGCCAATTTTGTTTGGGAGCCACGTCGCACGACCGCGCAATTGTCAGTTAAAGCGACGCAGTGCCAAATCGCAAAAACCAGCAATATGGTCCGGGGGTTAAGTGGTTAAGATAAAAAACCTTCCGCCATTAGAACCACTTTAAGGTGTATTTTCCTTTGGTGCTCTATCCCGGAGTTCTCCTTTAAGGCACATATTTTGCAGATAATAGGACATTATTTATAGTAAAAATTCAGAGAGGATTCATTACAGTGAATTGAGTGGATGACAGTTTTGTTTTACTTATGAGGAGCTGATCGGGGGGGGGGGGGGGGGGGGGGGGGGTCGTATTCAAAATGAAATAGCAAGACAAATGTGGGAATATGAAAACTGACAAGGATTTTGAATCCCCACACAATGAGCTTAACCAGAAGATCTTAAAGCCTTCAAGTGCATCTTCATTAATACTCCTGAATGTGGAAGCTCTAAATTGCTGTCTGAATATCTACCTCAAGTGGAAATGTGTGCGCCTTTGATCATGCCTTAAAGGTGGATTCCGAAACTGACAATCTACTGACAAGGATTTTAGAGGCTTCCGTGAAAAGAACCGGTTTACAAATGAATAATTTGCCTTGAAGACAGAATAATACTCCAACTATTTGCTTTTCTATCAGCTGCAGGTACAGAATGTGGAAATACAACGCGGATAGAAATAAGATGAGAGTACGCGGTGTGTCATAGTGCATGATGGAACCTTAAAGTGCTAATAAACCCAAAACCAAAAATGTAATATATTGCTGCTTACCAATCATTAGATGTGGTGGCTGCATTCTTTTTTTTTTTTGGGGGCTTTTTGTCCTTTCACCTGGTGATCTGGCCAGGAGGCCCAGACTGGCCATAGGGTATACCGGGCATCGCGGCGGTCCGCAGGCCGCAGGTCACGTCTCTGTAATGAAGGGGGGTCTGTATGGGCTGTATTGTAGAGGGGGTCTGTAATGTAGGGGGTCTGTATTTTAGAGGGAGGTCTGTACTGTAGGGGGTCTGTACTGTAGGGAGGGGGTCTGTACTGTAGGGAGGGAGTCTGCACTGTAGGGAGGGGGTCTGTACTGTAGGGAGTGGTTCTGTACTGTAGGGAGGGGGTCTGTACTGTAGGGAGGGAGTCTGCACTGTAGGGAGGGGGTCTGTACTGTAGGGAGGGAGTCTGTACTGTAGGGAGGGGGTCTGTACTGTAGGGAGGTCTGTGTAACATGCAGGGGGTCCAGAACTGTTAGAGGGGTGTCTGTGTAACAAACTGTGGGGGGCTGTTTAATGTAAAGGGGTCAAGAGGTGCAGGGTGCTGTGTAATGTAAAGGGGCCCAGAGGTGCAGGGTGCTGTGTAATGTAAAGGGGTCCAGAGATGCAGGGTGCTGTGTAATGTAAAGGGGTCCAGCGGTGCAGGGTGCTGTGTAATGTAAAGGGGCCCAGAGGTGCAGGGTGCTGTGTAATGTAAAGGGGTCCAGAGGTGCAGGGTGCTGTGTAATGTAAAGAGGCCCAAAGGTGCAGGGTGCTGTGTAATGTAAAGGGGCCCAGAGGTGCAGGGTGCTGTGTAATGTAAAGGGGCCCAGAGGTGCAGGGTGCTGTGTAATGTAAAGGGGTCCAGAGATGCAGGGTGCTGTGTAATGTAAAGGGGTCCAGCGGTGCAGGGTGCTGTGTAATGTAAAGGGGCCCAGAGGTGCAGGGTGCTGTGTAATGTAAAGGGGTCCAGAGGTGCAGGGTGCTGTGTAATGTAAAGAGGCCCAAAGGTGCAGGGTGCTGTGTAATGTAAAGGGGCCCAGAGGTGCAGGGTGCTGTGTAATGTAAAGGGGCCCAGAGGTGCAGGGGGCTGTGTAATGTAAAAGCGTCAAGAGGTACGGTGCTATGTAATGTAAAGGGGTCCAGAGGTGCAAGCCACATTCCATCATTAACCTTGCCGCCGTGCCCCCGGCCCCCCCCCCCCCCCGGGCTGCTCAGTCTAAAATGCTGGGCCTATTTTTTGTCCCAGTCTGGGCCTGCTGGCCAGTAACACATCTCCGGTATTAGAGTGCCTTTATTCTGGATGAAGGGGCACAGGGGGCACAGCAGACAGCAGCATTATCAGTCTGGGGGAGAGTGTTACAAGGACAGAGGGCATTACCTTTGCAACAAAAGATGATATTTATTGAATAAAATATTGTATTCACAAACAAGTGTTAAAATCAAGAGAGAAATTAAGAAAGCTCATCAGTGACTACGTCCAATGGTCTGCTGGCCGGTGAACTTGAGTGGGATGAGAGTAGTCCAAGGGCCTGACGTGTTTCGAGGGTGACCCCTCTTCTTCAGAGCTCCTTGTACTACTCCTTGGACTACTCTCAGCCCACTCAAGTTCACCTGCCAGCAGACCATTGGACGTAGTCACTGATGAGCTTTCTTAATTACTCGCTTGATTTTAACACTTGTTTGTGAATACAATATTTTATTCAATAAATATCATCTTTTGCTGCAAAGGTAATGCGCCCTCTGTCCTTGTTTTTCTCGAATTTCTCCTGGGTTTTCCCTGACCTGTTGAGAGTGGCAGCAGTGGTGTGTGACAAACTCTCCTCCCACCCAGTAGTGTATTTAGGTTTGTGCTGCCCTAGGCCTGACTAAACCCCTGATTTTAATATATATGACCCACCCCTTCCTGTCAAGGCCACACCCTTTCTGTTTAAGACCCACCCTGAATTTTTTTGAGTGGGGACACTAGTTCTTAGGTCCTGGGGGGGTAATGGATTCCCTTAATTTGCATACTTCCTGTTTGGCTCTGGGGCAGGAAGTGAAGGGAAATCTTTGCAATGGGACGGAGATGGTAAAAAATAAGCTGACAGGGGCTACAACCCTCCCACACTCTATCCAAAATGAAAAAAAAGTGTTGCCTATAGTTCTACTTTAAGCACAAATTTCTGATAATTTTATGGAGAGGACTAAGAAGATATATCCATGCCAATGGTGCAGCGGAAAACATATAGCACAGTGAGGAAGGTTTGTGGTTTGTGGTCCAGGCAGTCAAAATGAGATTTTAACACTTTTTGTGTTAAATTTAAAATTTGTAAAATTTGTAAAAATAAGAACCCGAACTGCGAGTCGGCTCTATATGGCGCTATACGGCGCCTGCGCACCGACGTTTGGCTTCTTTCGCAAACTGGTGACGCGCATTATGCGCCGGTGGGAAGCTTTTGTCATCACGTCAATCACTTAGTCTCTGAATAGCAATGCCCACTCCCGCGGGATCCACTACCCGGAAGCCGGGGGGGGGGGGGGGGGGGGAAATAGCTATACAGCAGTATGTACAGCGAAAAAAAAAAAAAAAACAGCATACTGTACATGTCGGCAGTATGCTGGATGGAAGGGTATATGCAGGTTTTTAGGGTGAACCTCCGCTTTAAGGTAAAAAAACTCCAGGCAATACCGCCCCCCTCTGGCCCCCCGTTATACTTACCTGGCCCCTCGAAAGTCCCGCACTCGGCCCGACAACCTCTTTGCCCCTCAGCCTGGCCGTTGTTTGGCTAGAGCGGATGGATTGAAAGCAGCGCAGCCATTGGCTGGCTCTGCTATCAATCACATCCAATGACGCGGCGCGTCGGGAGGCGGGGCCAAGTGATACACAGTGTATCACGGGAGCGTGCCCGCAAGGACTCCACACCATGCAAGCACGCTCGCATGAATGTGTGGAGCTCTTGCGGGGAGGACCACAGACAGCCGCAGAGGGACCCCAGAAGACGTGGATCAGCGCCACTCTGTGCAAAACGAGGTGCACAGTGGAGGTAAGTATAACATGTTTGTTATTTTTTTTATTTATTTTTCTTTACAATTGCTTTAAATGGGGTAATACCATTGGCACCGCTATAGTCCCACCTCCTCTTTCTTGTATCTCTAATTGTATTATTCCATTTAAGGGAAACTGCTTCATGATCACAGAACACCCTTAGTGATTCTAAAGCAGGGGGGTCTTCAAACTTTTTTAAACAAAGGGCCAATTTACTGTCCTTCAAACTTTATGGGGGCTGGACTATGGCAGTGGGAAAAGAAGATGTGCTGGCATCAGTGGGAGTAAACAATGCCCCATCGTGGGTATTAGAGGGAGTAATAGTGCCCCATCATTAGTATCAATGGGAGGAATAATGCCCTGCCATTGGTGTCACTGGGAGGAATCGTGCCCCATCGTTGGTGTCATTTGGGGAATAGTATCCCATCGTTGGTGTCAGTGGGAAGAATATTGCCCCACTGTTGCTGACAATGGGGGGAATACTTGCCCCAAGGGCCAGATAAAAGCAAGCTAAGGGCCACATCCGGCCACGAGGCACAGTTTGGTGATCACTGTTCTAAAGGAAAGAATAATAAAAAAAAAATAACAAACGTGTTATACTTAGCTGCTTTGGTTTTGCATAAAGCAGCCCTGATCCTCTTCTTTTTGGTCCCCCATCAGCAGTTATGGCTTCTCTCCCTTGGATAATGCCACCAATAGCAAGTCTTTTCATAGGGGGGTTAGGGGGTTAGGGTTAGAGGGTTAGGGTTAGGGGTTAGGGGTAGGGGTTAGGGGTTAGGGTTAGAGGGTTAGGTTTAGGGGTTAGGGGTAGGGGTTAGGGTTTCCCATTGAAGAATATAGCTAGGACTCAGGAATCGGAACAGGGACCTCCCCCAAAGGTCAAAGGTCAGAAGGCGGGTTCCCAGAGGTCAAAGGTCACAGGGCGTGGCTGACCCACCCCCACCAAAGTGTACCGCCTACACCAACTAAGTCGGGGAATGAACAAGTCGGGGCAGGCTCGCTCACAAGCTGTGCTGTGCATGTCCATTGACACACAAAGAACGTCTCGGCCCCGCCCCTCCACTCTCCTCATTGCCTCACTGACTGCGATTGACAGCAGCAGGAGTCAATGGTTCCCGCTGTTGTGTGAGCCAATGGGGAGAGAGAGACCCGGGAGGGTCACTGCACATCGATGGATCGAGATGGGGCTCAGGTAAGTATAAGGGGGTTGAGGGAGGAGCTGCACCTAAAAGGTTCTTCACCTTAATGCATAGAATTCATTAGGGGAAAAACCTTGAGCCTTTGGAACCACTTTAAGCCTGTTGATAAGTTTATTTGCATCAATACAATTGCAGCTTTTATAGATTCCTTTTATGTAGTAAAAAAAAAGAAAAAAAATACCCAATATTTTTTTTTTTTTTTTTGCCATACGTTTATTCACACCTTTGTAAATTACAGCACAATACTTTACCAGAGTGAAAGGCAGCTTACCTTTTAAATAAACCTGCAACTTTGTACATAGAAATAATCCTCGGCTAATTTGCACAGTACACATGGCGTTCTCAAATAAGACTTAACATGAATGTCAAACGTCTAGTGTAAGCAATCATTTACATGCCGCATCTTGTCGCTAATATTATTCACAACAAGATCATTATCACGTTACAGCTTGTCTGTGTGTAGACACCATGTAGCGTTTGTTACTCTTGTAATGTGCTAAGATTATCCAGTGCCCTATTCATTTTAACTCTGTACCGTATTTCTGTGAAATATAAGCTATATTGTCAAAAGTATTGGGACACCTACCTTTACACACACATGAACTTTAATGGCATCCCAGTCTTAGTCCGTAGGGTTCAATATTGAGTTGGCCCCGCCCTTTGCAGCTATAACAGCTTCAACTCTTCTGGGAAGGCCGTCCACAAGGTTTAGGAGTGTGTCTATGGGAATGTTTGACCATTCTTCCAGAAACGCATTTGTGAGGTCAGGCATTGAACACAAAGACCTGGCTTGTAGTCTTTGCTCTAATTCAGTGGTTTCCAAACTGCGGCCCAGGGCCAGATGCGGCCCTTTGCTTGTATTTATTCGGCCCCTCGGGGGCACTATTCATCCTGCTGATATGAGACACTATTTTGCCCTCTATCTCCAGAAATGGAGCATAGTTCCTGCCATTGACATCACCAAAGGGACACTATTCCTCCCCCTAATACCAAAGACGAGGCACAGATTACTCCCACTGATGCAAGATTTTTTTTTTTCATTCCTGCTGGCCACAGTCCGGCCCCCCTAAAATCTGGAGGACAGTAAACTGGCCCTTTGTTTAGAAGGTTTGGAAACCCATGCTCTAATTCATTCCAAAGGTGTTCTTTCGGGTTGAGGTCAGGACTCTGTGCGGGTCAATCAAGTTCCTCCACCCCAAACCCGCTCATACATGTCTTTATGGACCTTGTTTCTTCATCCGGCACCTACCAGCTCTCTAGCTGATGATCGGTGGGTGCCGGCAGACATCGAGTCCACAGTACCTGCCTAACAGCTCCCGCTGTGTATAATCATGCATTCATGCCTCCTACACAGAAGTCCTGGATTACGTATATATATATGTGTATACATGATATATATATATATATATATATATATATATATATATATAACTGCTATGGGGTAGACGGCAAGTGGTTAATTGCTTCACATTTTTGTATATATCTATTTAATATTTATTCACAATCAGTGTATTGTGGTCACTATTCACAGTTATTTATTTCATACGACATTTGAAGGAAGCGCACCTGTGTGTGTATAGGTATTACTTTACGGTTGTGTATTCCAACAGTCAGTGTGCAGCTTCTTAGGCCCCGTACACACGAGAGGATCTATCCGCTGGAATTGATCTGCGGATCAGTTTCAGCGGATAGATCCGCTGGTGTGTACAACCCAGCGGATCTGTTTCCGCGGATTTTTTTCCCCTGGGATGGATTTCAAGCGGATAAAGATTTGAAGACATGCTTTCAAATCTATCCGCTTGAATCCATCCCAACGGATTGATCCGCTGGTCTGTACAGACTCACCGGATCAATCCGTCCGAATGGATCCCCCGCATGCGTCGTAATGATTCGACGCATGCGTGGAATTCCTTATATGACCGCGTCGCGCGCGTCGCCGCGTCATCATCGCGGCGACGGCGCGACACGTCATCGCGATGGGATTTTGGCGCGGATTTCGATCCTATGGTGAGTACACTCCATCGGATCCAAATCCGCGGAAATCCTCGAGAGGATTTATCCGCGGAAACGGTCCGTTGGACCGTATCCGCGGATAAATCCTCTCGTGTGTACTAGGCCTTAGGCCTCGTACAGACCATCGAACATGTCCGATGAAAATGGTCCACGGACCGTTTTCATCGGACATGTCCGCTCGGAGATTTCGGTCTGATGGCTGTACACACCATCAAACCGAAATCCCCGCAGACAGACAGCGCGGTGACGTGGCGGTGACGTTGATGCCGCCACGTCACCAAACCAGGAAGTCACCAAACCAGGAAGTAAAATACTTCCACGCATGCGTCGAATCCATTCGACGCATGCGGGAGATATCTGTCCGCTGGTTAGGTGTACTAACCAGCGGACATGTCCGCCGGACAGCTTTCCAGCGGACATGTTTCTTAGCATGCTAAGAAACATTTGTCCGCTGGAAATCTGTCCGCTAGCCTGTACACACGATCGGATCTGTCCCCTGAAACTGGTCCGCGGACCAGTTTCAGCGGACATGTCCGGTCGTGTGTACGAGGCCTAAGGGTTCAATCGGCACAAAAATACTATTATGGGTAATATTATGAAAGTACTACTACTTAGAGAATTGAAAGGTTTGCATTGACAAAATGGAAGAGATCACCCCATGTGCACCATTATTATTGCAGATCTGCAATAGTTGATGGTGCACATTTTTTTATATTTCTTTGATTTCTCACCAGTTTAAAGGGGTTGTAAACCCTCATGTTTTTACACTTTAATGCATCCTATGTATTAAAGTGGAGATCTGCCAATTTTTTTTTTTTTAAAGTCAGCAGCTACAAATACTGCAGCTGCTGACTTTTAAAATAATGGATACTTACCTGTCCTGGGCACCTGCGATGTCGGCACCCGAAGCCGATCTGTCCCTCAGCTCTCTGGTGGAGGTGTCACCATCTTTGATAAAGGAATCATGGTTCCCTGCTGCGCATGCACGAGTCATGCTGCGCGATCCCACTGGTCCCTGCTGTCTTCTGGGACCCGTGTGTCTCCCAGAAGACAGCGGGGGGGCGGGGGGGGCAAAGTAGGCGCCAAACGTGGTGTAGGTCGCCGTGGTGACCTATGCCCGAAAATGGGAGCAAATACCTGAATTACACAGGTATCTGCTCCCCCCTGAAAGGTGCCAAATGTGACACCGGAGGGGGGGGAGAATTCCGAACAGCGGAAGTTCCATTTTTTTTTTAAGGTGAAAAAACACCTGGCAGTGACTGGCCCCCCAGCCTTTTATTTTACTTACCTGAGCCCCTTCATTTACTCGGCGGAGACACGCTCTCCCTCTCTCCACGAGGTCCCGGCTTGTGGAAAGATTGATAGCAGCACAGCCATTGGCGCCCACTGCTGTCAATTAAATCCAATGACGCGGGTGCTGGGGGGCGGGGCCGAGTCCTAAATTCGGCGCCTATGGATACAAATGCTTGACTCGGGAGCGCACCTGCAAGGTAACCCCCTGGGAGAGTGCTTCTCCTAGGGGGATTTTCTGATGCGGGGAGGAGTTGCGAGAGCCACCGGGGGACCCCAGAAGTCGAGGATTGGGGCCACACTGTGCAAAATGAGCGGCACAGTGGAGATCAGTATCACATGTTTGTTATTTAAAAAAAAAAATTAAAAAGAGGGTTGACAATCACAAATAAAATTGATTTACATGACTTGTCATCCGTGTGTATCTTGTATGCATCCCGATTTATTTCTACACAGATGTAGCCATTCTACATTTACCAGCAGGAAACAATAGCAGATTACCGAGCATGCTCAAAAAATAAATTCATCAATTGCCTAAAAACAAAAACCTACACTAGTGCTGGGAACTGGCATCTCAGCCTTAACGGGAAAACTGTAGTAAAAGTTTAATGATGATTAAATGCAACATTAAAGTTGTGTCATTTTATTTTTATATGCATAAAAACTACATTTATTATATTATTGGAAAACAAATGGGCTTATTCGGTACAGCGGTGCAAGTGACCATAAGGATTTGTGCAGAATAAGAACCCGGAATCATAAATGATCGGACTACAGCCAGCTGTAATATGATTGGTTGCACATTGGGCTTGAATATATTATATAATTATTTATTATATAATATATTAAATAGCTAGAAAATATAGTATTAGAGGTAAAAGAGATGTGTGACATTGAGAGTTTTACTGTAGGTTTACAGAAAATAAAGTAATTTTCCATAATTTCAGCAAAATGCATTGGGGTCAAGATAGTTTTGGTGCTTTTAAGAGTGTAGTTGGGTTTAAATAGTTCCTGGGCGTTTTTGAAACAAATTTCTTTCTAGATGCACATCGAGCGCACCAAGAAATAAATACCGTTACAGAAGTTGCTGAAAAAATGAGGCTTAACCACTTAAGCCTATACTATACTATACGTTGGCAGAATGGCACGGCTGGGCACAGGCATGCACACGTACGTTCATTTTTGAAAGCCCAGCCGTGGGTCACGCGCGCACGCGACCGGGTCCGACGCTCCGTGACTGCGCCCGCAGGACCTGCGGACCCGATCGCCGCCGGTGTCCCGCGATCGGTCACAGGAGCTGAAGAACGGGGAGAGGTGAGTGTAAACACACCTTCCCTATTCTTCTGTGTGGCAGTGACACTGATCGTCTGTTCCCTGATATAGGGAACGACGATCAGTGACATCACGCCTACAGCCACACCCCCCTACAGTAAGAATCACTCCCTTAGGGCACACTTAATCCCTTAGCGCCCCCTAGTGGTTAACTCCTTCACTGCCATTGTCATTTTCACAGAAACCAGTGCATTTTTATAGCACTTTTCGCTGTGAAAATGACAATGGTCCCAAAAATGTGTCAAAAGTGTCCGATGTTTCCGCCATAATGTCGCAGTCACAAAAAAAATCGCTGATCGCCGCCATTACTAGTAAAAGAAAAAAAAATATTAATAAAAATGCCATAAATCTATCCCCTATTTCGTTGACGCTATAACTTTTGCGCAAACCAATCAATAAACGCTTATTGTGATTTTTTTTACCAAAAATAGGTAGAAGAATACGTATCGGCCTAAACTGAGGGAAAAAAAGTTATTTTTTATATATTTTTGGGGGATATTTATTATAGCAAAAAGTTAAAAATATTGCACTTTTTTCAAAAATGTCGCTCTATTTTTGTTTAAAGCGCAAAAAAAAAAAACGCAGAGGTGATCAAATACCACCAAAAGAAATCTCTATTTGTGGGGGAAAAAAGGACGCCAATTTTGTTTGGGAGCCACGTCGCACGACTGCGCAATTGTCAGTTAAAGCGACGCAGTGCCGAATCGCAAAAAGGGGCCTGGTCCTTTAGCTGCGTAATGGTCCGGGTCTTAAGCGGTTAATATGAAGCATCGAACAGTTAATTTCACAGGATATTTGTGTTTGTTATTCATCATTTTATATATATAACACATTTAAACAGGCTAGATTACCCTTGTTTCCTAATTTCAAGTATTAACGCTAACTTCCCCACAGCAGAGCCGTAAACTGCTTGGAAAGTAATTGCTGTCTTCTTGACCCTTCCTTAGTGCAATGTGTCCCGTGGGTGCCGGCCATCTGTTTTTAGCCAAGCGCTGAACCCACAGCATGTAATGGGGATATAGGAGCCAAAACTATAATCTGGAGATTTTAAATCTATTGCTGTCATAAAGAAATAATAAGAGGTTTATGTTCACCAGCAAATACATTACACTGGACATTATGGAAGCCGGGGAGATTTAAAAAGGGGGTAAAGGCGGTGAAGTAAGATATATTTTTTTTAATAAAAATGTTTTTTTAAACTGATGCTCTACATTTTTTTTATTTTTATAAAACTTTTATAAAAAAAAAAAAAAAGTATTATAAGTTTAAAAACACAAATGTGCTGCGCTTCTATAACATAAAACGTTAAATGCTTAGGGGCAGATCCTCGTACAATTGCATGGGCGCAGCGTATGTGAGATACGCTACGCCGCTGTAACTTACTTTTCTTAATCTTTGAATCCACAAAGAATTTGCGCCGTAAGTTACGGCGGCGTAGTGTATCTCTCGCGGTGTAAGGGCGCGCAATTCAAATGCGGCGAGTAGGGGGAGTGTTTCATTTAAATGAAGCGCGTCCCCGCGCCGAACGAACTGCGCATGCGCCGTCCCTAAATTTCCCGCCGTGCATTGCGCTAAATGACGTTGCAAGGACTTCATTGTTTTGACGTGGACGTACATTACGTCCAGCCCCATTCACGGACCAGTTACGCAAACAAAATAAAATATTTTCAAATTCCAACGCGGGAACGACGGCCATACTTAACATTGCGTACGCCACTAAATAGCAGCTTTAACTATACGCTGAAAAAAAAGCCGACTAGAGACGACGTAAAAGAATGCGACGGCCGCTCGTACGTTCGTGGATCGTCGGAAATAGCTAATTTGCATACTCAACGCGGGAAAACGACGGGAACGCCACCCAGCGGACGCCGAAGAATTGCATCTAAGATCCGAAGGCGTACAAAGACATACTCCTGTCGGATCTAACCCAGATGCCGCCGTATCTTGTTTTGAGGATTCAAAACAAATATACGACGCAGGAAATTTGAAAGTACGCCAGCGTATCAGTAGATTCGCTGGCGTACTCTCTTTGTGGATCTGCCCCTTACATTTTTTTTATTTTTATAAAACTTTTATAAAAAAAAAAAAAAATTTATTATAAGTTTGAAGACACAAACGTGCCGCGCTTCTATAACATTAAATGCTAAATGTGCAAAGTGACTTGACTTATGTATGTAGACCATAAAAGCAACCATAACGTGCAACACAGAAATCATGTGCAAAAAATATATAAACAAAATCAGGGATTATCGGAACTTTTATTACCAAAAGTATTGGGACGCCAGCCTTTACACGCACATGAACTTTATTGGCATCCCAGTCGTAGTCCGTAGGGTTCAATATTGAGTTGGTCCACCCTTTGCAGCTATAACAGCTTCAACTCTTCTTTTAAGGCCGTCCACAAGGTTTAGGAGTGTCTATGGGAATGTTTGACCATTCTTCCAGAAGTGCATTTGTGAGGTCAGGCACTGATGTGGACGAGAAGCCCTGGTTCGCAGTCTCTTCTCTAATTCAGCCCAAAGGTGTTCTATCGGGTTGAGGTCAGGACTCTGTGTAGGCCAGTCAAGTTTCTCCACCCCAAACTCGCTCATCCATGTCTTTATGGACCTTGCTTTGTGCACTGGTCCAAATTAATTGGTGGAGGGGGGATTATGGTGTGGGGTTGTTTTTCAGGGGTTGGGTTTGGCCCCTTAGTTCCAGTGGAGGGAACTATTAAAATGTTTGTTAGGGTCTTCCATAGTTCCCTCTGGTATATAACACTAAGCTCCCCAGTGGATGTAATTTTTAAAAATATGCGGTATAATAGCTTACTTCAGAACTTCAGGGGACCTCCGGGCCCCTGGTGACCTCTGGTCCCTTTAATAAAAATAAAAAATAAAAATACTTATTAAAAAAGGGGGGGTTGCCATCTGGGCCTCTCGGGACCTCTGGGCCCTTTAACCACTTGACACCCGCCCGCCGTCAAATGACGGCGGGCGGAATGCTCTATTGTGCGACATATGACGTCCTGTCCTGTCATAGAATGCTCTATTGTTCGACATATGACGTCCTGTCATTTAAAGCCTTTAGGGCGCGTCACTGGGAACACAGTGCGCGTGCCTGGCGGCCGCGATGGCCACCGGGCACCCGCGATTGCCCAGTAACTGAGCAGGGACGTGGAGCTCTGTGTGTAAACACAGAGCTCCACGTCCTGTCAGGGAGAAAGGAGACCGATCTGTGTCCCTTGTACATAGGGACACAGATCGGTAACCTCCCCCAGTCACCCCCCTCCCCCTACAGTTAGAACACACCCAGAATACACATTTAACCCCTTCCCCGCCCCCTAGTGGTTAACCCCTTCCCTGCCAGTCACATGTATACAGTTATCAATGCATATTTATAGCACTGTTCACTGTAAAAATGTGAATGGTCCCAAAAATGTTTCAAAGCGCTGCGCAAACTGTTGGCGCTATATAAATCCTGTATAATAATAATAATAAAAGTGTCCGATGTGTCCGCTATAATGTCGCAATCCAGAAAAAAAAACGCAGATCGCCGCCATTCCTAGTAAAAAAAAAAAAAAAAAATCATTATCTTCCCTATTTTGTAGGCAATATAACTTTTGCGCAAACCAGGTTATTGCGATTTTTTTTACCAAAAATATGTAGAAGAATACGTATCGGCCTAAACTGAGAAAAAAAATATATATTTTTTAAAAAAATGGGATATTTATTATAGCAAAAAGTAAAAAATATTGTGTTTTTTTTCAAAATTGACGCTCTTTTTTTGTTTATAGCCCAAAAAATAAAAACCGCAGAGGCGATCAAATACTACCAAAAGAAAGCTCTATTTGTGGGGAAAAAAGGACGTCAATTTTGTTTGGGAGCCACGTCGCACGACCGCGCAATTGTCAGTTAAAGTGATGCAGTGCCGGAAGCTAAAATCTCGTCTGGGCAGGAAGGGGGTGTATATGCACAGTAGGCAAGTGGTTAATAAAAACAAAAAATAAATAAAAATATATATATATATATACATTTTTTTTTTAATAAAAAATAAATGAAAAAGGGGGGGGGGGTTGCCATCCTGGGCCATGGGGACCTCTGGGCCCTTTAATTAAAAAAAAAAGGGAGGGGGGTTGCCATCCTGGGCCATGGGGACCTCTTGGCCCCTTACAGGTGTACTGCCTGTACCCCCCTGATGGCGGCCCTGGTGATATGGCTTGGAGCAGTGCTCACCCCTATTTCTTCTCTAAACCGATAAGCGGTGAACTTTGGTTGCTACCAAATATGAGTGCCCTTTGGACTGCCGAACTGAATAAACTCTGTGTTGGGAAGGATATAAGACCACCACCAAGAGGATTCAGGATTCCCGAGTCAGCACTTTCCCTAGGGACAAACTTTATTTTTTTCTTCATCCTCATCAATGTCATTAAGTGCAGAGTCAATCATTTCCAGTGGCCACACGAGTACCTGTATTAGATCAGGGAAAAGTTCACCACTCAAATGTCTATTCTTGGTGTGTCATTAGGATTCAACTATTAACTAATGTGTAACACGACTTATCCAATTTCCATTGAAGACTGAATTTGGTTTGAACATTTATTAAGGAGGTTTCAGCTTAAGCAGCAATATAGTTAATGGAGAATATTGGATTGTGGTATTTGTTATCCTGGAAAATGACAGCGCACAGGATTAAAGTGAGGTTCTACATGACATCCTTACCAACCTGTCCTGTGAAAAAGCCTTTCATCTCACAAATGACACGCATTCCGCTTATTGAGGAACAGATATTATTTCATAAACATATTAGGAAAAACCACAATTAAGGTAAAACACAGGCTTTATTATAAGTGACATACGTTGTATGTAGGGGAAATATTGGCCTGATTGTGCGCTTCTAAAAGACGTGTACATGGATAAAACATTAAAAAAAAAACATGTTTAACTACTTGCTTCCTGGGCACATATACCCCCCTCCTGCCCAGGTGAAATTTCAGCTTCCGGCACTGCGTCGCTTTAACTGACAATTGCGCGGTCGTGCGACGTGGCTCCCAAACAAAATTTATGTCCTTTTTTTCCCACAAATAGAGCTTTCTTTTGGTGGTATTTGATCACCTCTGCGGTTTTTATTTTTTGCGCTATAAACAAAAAAAGCGACAATTTTGAAAAAATATTCAATATTTTTTACTTGTACCTATGATAAAAGGCACCAATTTTTTAAAACTTTTTTTTTCTCAGTCTAGGCCGATACGTATTCTTCATTCTACATATTTTTGGTGAAAAAATTAAAATAAAATCGCAATAAGCGACTGGTTTGCGCAAAAGTTATAGCGCCTACAAAATAGGGGACAGAATTATTATTTTTTATTATTTTTTTTTTTTTACTAGTAATGGCGGCGATCTGCGATTTTTATTGGGACTGCGACATTATGGCGGTCACATCGGACACTTTTGACACATTTTTGGCACCATTCACATTTATACTGCGATCAGTGCTATAAATATGCACTAATTACTGTATAAATGTGACTGGCATTGAAGGGGTTAACACTAGGGGGTTTATAACTGTGGGGGAAGGGGACTGACTGGGGGAGGTGACCGATCTGTGTCCCTATGTACAAGAGACACAGGTTGGTCTCCTCTCTCCCTGACAGGACGTAGATCTGTGTGTTCCTCAGTAAGCTGTTCTGGCTGACTAACCTCCAGCCAAAGCGGCTCAGATAATGGGGGCAAGTTTACTGAGGAAAAACAGGAAGTGAGAAATTCAGACAAAGAAAAAAAACATTTAGAAGGAAAATCAAAGGAAAAGGTAAGTGAACCCCCAATGCACTAGCTTAAAGGAACCTATTTAGAAAATAAAAAACTAACCTTTACAACCCCTTTAATTGAACAAGCTAAAGTTAGAAGCTGATTGGCTATCATTTTCAGCTGCACCAGATTTTGTACTCTCCAGTGTTAGTAAATCCACTTTTCACGAGGAGAAGTTCAGAACACAGACCCTACTAAGCAGCATTTATTGGCACTAGCAGACCGGCTTTCATCACTTCGCCCTATGGCAAGGACAGAAGCCGACATTCTTCTAGTCACAAGGCCTTGTTACTCATTGGTTACAAGTTGGATCCTTGGGACTAGCCCTGTGCCACGACTGAGGTTTGAATTTCAGAAGACCACCCACCCAAGGGGGTGCATCCCAAACCATGTGGACCACAACACCTTTGGGACCATTCCATCACCCAGCCACCCACAGCTCCCATCCTGAGCTGGCTGCTCCTCATTATTTTTTCCTCCTCATTGGTGGTGCTTGGCCCAGTAGGGCACTCAGTCGTCCATCTTCACACCAGACAATAATGAGGCAACGTTGAATACCTATAATTTTACTTTTCCAAATATTAATATATAGTACAGTCATAATTCTAGTACAGGGGGAGGTTGTGGAATAAACTATAATGAATGGAAACTACCACTTAGCTGACAGGTACTCAGGGCCGATCCTAGGCAGGGTGCATGGGGTGCTCCGCACCCAGGCACCTCAGAGCTTCAAAGTGCTCCCCTCCCTCCTGCTTGTCTGTGTCCAGAGGCGGAGCGAATGTAGCGGGTGCTGCGTTTTCCCATCCCGCTTGCTCTTTCCACCGTGCAACTGACAAGAGCCCATATCCAGTCTGGGTACCACAGCGGAGCCTAGTACCGAAACACGTTCCGGCACTAGGCTCCACTAATTAATTCTGTCCAGTGTGCATGGAGCAGTCCCCTGTCTGCCCTGCCCCCTCTGTGTGTGTCGGCTCTTCTCCCATATGCGGTGTGATGAGAGGCTTCTGGGTTGGCCGGAGCTGCTGCTAATCATCCCGTGCACTCCCAGAAATGCTCTCCGAGTGCCATACTCCAAGTAACCAAAGATGCCACGTATGCCCCGCCCCCTGTAATGTGCTTCTGCTCCCAGCGCGCCCGAGCTACAGGGATCTATTGGACAAGTACTGATCTATGGGGACACCTGATGTGGGGGGCTCTGATGGGGGACACCTGCTGTGGGGGGCTCTGATGGGGGACACCTGCTGTGGGGGGGCTCTGATGGGGGACACCTGCTGTGGGGGGCTCTGATGGGGGACACCTGTTGTGGGGGGCTCTGATGGGGGACACTAATGAAGACTTCTTAGGGGAGCATCTCTGTGTTTGAGTCGTAGCCATAGAAACATTTGTAAAGGGGAGGAGTTAGTGAGATGACCACGCCCATGTGGGGGCGCCAGAAATATTTCTGCACCCAGGCGTCTGTGACCCTAGGATCGGCCCTGCAGGTACTCAAGTCCAAATTTTGTCTTTTTATCCACTCAGGGGGGCCCACAAATGGGGAAAAATGAACAGTATCGAACTTCTCAGGTAATCACTCCTTTCCATCTAGGCCTCACCTCCATTTGCACTTACATATGACACAGCACCATGGGGCATGGAGTGGGCTGAACCAGATTAGGAGAGGAGAACCCAGGAAAACACAATTTTAACACAAAACACATTGGGGCAGATCCACAAAAGAATTATGCCGGCGTATCTATTGATACGCCGCGTAATTTTAAAGTTCCCGCGTCGTATCTTTGTTTTGTATCTACAAAACAAGATACGACTGCATCTGGGATCGATCCGACAGGCGTACGTCTTAGTACGCCATCGGATCTTAGGTGCATTTTTCCGCCAGCCGCTAGGTGGCGTTTCCGTCGAATTCCGCGTTGAGTATGCAAATTAGCTAGTTACGGCGATCCACGAACGTACGTCCGGCCGGCGCATTTTTTTACGTAGTTTGCGTTCAGCTTTTTCCGGTGTATAGTTACCCCTGCTATTATGAGGCGTACTCAATGTTAAGTATGGCCGTTATTCTTTAAATTTTTTACGCCGTTTGCGTAAGTCGTTCGTGAATAGGGATTTGCGTAGAATGACGTCACCGTCGTAAACATTGGCTTGTTCCGGTTTAATTTCGAGCATGCGCACTGGGATACCCCCACGGACGGCGCATGCGCCGTTAAAAAAAAAAACGTTGTTTACGTCGGGTCACAACGTATTTACAAAAAACACGCCCCCATCACATCCATTTGAATTACGCGCCCTTACGCCGCCAAAGATACACTACGCCGCCGTAACTTACGGCGCAAATTCTTTGAGGATTGCAAAAAAATATATAAGTTACAGCGGCGTTGTGTATCTTAGATACGCTACGCCCGACGCAAAAATGCGCCGATGTACGTGGATCTGCCCCATTAACTCTACCTGCACCTGCTTACAAGAGTATTGTAATGGACAATGGGGTTGGTTGCATGAAAGTAGATGGCTTTCTTCATTGGTGTAGATGCAGTAATCTGTGGCCTATAGACTCAGTAAAATGCAATCAGCCAACTGAGGGGGGGCAGTTAGCCTCAACTTAATTTATAGTACACACGATTGGTTCATCTGATGAAAACGAACCAATGGATTTTTTTATCAGATATCCGATGAAGCTGACTTTCATCAGTCTTGCGTACACACCATCGGTTAATGATCGTGTCCAACGCGGTGACGTAAAACACTACGACGTGTTGAGAAAAATGAAGTTCAATGCTTCGGGGCATGCGTCGACTTGATTCTGAGCATGCGTGGATTTTTGACCGATGGATTTCCCCACAGACGATCGTTTTTTCCCATCGGTTTTTTAACCATACGAAAATTTTAAAACAGGTTCTATTTTTTTTTTTTACCGATGGGAAAAAAACTGATGGGGCCCACACACGATCGTTTCGTCCGATGAAAACGGTCCATCGGTCCGATCGTGTGTACAAGGCATTACCCTTTAAAAATGATTCACGACGGTTGAATTGGCTGTTTCTATAGGCCAGCTGGCTATTTTTGGCTCCAATGTGTCTCTGCGCATAATGCGTACCTTCTTAGCTAATGTTTCAATACACTTCCTGGTTTCCTCCACTGCCTTCCAGGAGATGAGCAGCTGTTTCCAGCCAGGAGATTATATTAATAAAAATGCACTTTTATAACATGAGTCTGGCTGGATACATCTTTATTTTATTTATGTAGCTGAAATGTGGATGCACTGCATGTCAACATTCTGACACCTCTGTCTCAATGATCAGAATCTGAGGTGAATATCATTAAAATGTGTCTGCAGACTGGCGGTATAGGATACACCGGTTGCATCTGCGTGCAGGAACAATTTGCTTAGTAAAGTCATTATATTGTGCTCCTGAGCTGGAACTTTCATTTTACTTGCCAGAATGTAAGTACCGTGTGTCATTATTATTGTATGAGGTGTAGACTGGGAAACAGGCAGAAAAACATTATGCTCTGAAGTCAATCCTTTGCAGCAAGCAAGAAAAAAAATACCGTAGAAATAAAAAACGATGGGGTAGATTCAAGTAGGGAGCGCGTATTTGTGTGCGGGCGTAACGTATCCTATTTACGCTACGCCTCCGCAACTTTGACAGGCAAGTGCAGTATTCACAAAGCAAAGTTGCGGCGGCGTAGCGTAAATAGGCCGGCGTAAGCCCGCCTAATTCAAATGTGGAAGATGTGGGCGTGTTTTATGTAAATTTATTGTGACCCCACGTAAATGACGCTTTTTCCGAACGGCGCATGCGCCGTCCGTGAAAGTATCCCAGTGCGCATGCTCCAAATTAACCCGCAAAAAAACAATGCTTTCGACGTGAACGTAAATTACGCCCAGCCCTATTCGCGAACGACTTACGCAAACGACGTAATCGACGGAATATTCGACGCTGGCCTGACGTCCATACTTAAAGAGGAGTTCCACCCAAAAATGGAACTTCCTCTTAACCCACTCCTCTCCCCCTTACATGCCACATTTGGCATGTCATTTTTTTTGGGGGGGGGGAGTGGGGGCTTCAGGAGAAGGGGACTTCCTGTCCCACTTCCTCCTTCCGCCAAGGGGCTGCAAAGGCGATACGTCATATCGCCTTTTGGCAGCCCCTCCCTGTAGGCGATCGCCTGGGACACGTGACAGGTCCCAGGCGATCGCCTGTCCAATCAAACAGCGCAGCACCGGGCCGCGTGCACATGCGCAGTGCCGCTCGCGCATGCGCAGTGGGTGCCCGGCCGTGAAGCCGAAAGCTGTCACGGCCGGGTGCCCACAGTGACAATGAAGACGCCGGCCGGGGAGGGGGGGAGAGGAGCGGACCCCCGGCCGGCGCGTCGCTGGAACGCTGGAGCAGGTAAGTGTCAGTTTATTAAAAGCCAGCAGCTACACTTTTTGTAGCTGCTGACTTTTAATAAACTTAAAAAATGGGTGGAAAACCCCTTTAACATTGGCTGCGCCTCATTTAGCAGGGGTAACTTTACGCTGGGAAAAGCCTTACGTAAACAGCGTATCTGTACTGCATCGTCCGGGCGTACGTTCGTGAATAGGCGTATCTAGCTGATTTATATATTCTAGGCGTAAATCAGCGTACACGCCCCTATCGGCCAGCGTAAATATGCAGTTAAGATACGACGGCGTAGGAGACTTACACTGGTCGTATCTTAGACAAATTCTGGCGTATCTGATTCTTTGAATCAGGCGCCAAGATACGACGGCTCACACTCAGAGATACGACGGCGTATCTGGAGATATACGCCGCCGTATCTCCTACCAGAATCTGGCCCGATATATACCGTATTTATCGGCGTATACCGCGCACTTTTTTGCCCTGAAAATCAGGGCAAAATCGTGGGTACGCGGTATACGCTTTCCCGCCTGGAGTTTTGAATACTGCGCCGACATATACCGAGCGCAGTACACTCGGGTATAGTCGGGCAGTCTCGGCTCCTTCCGCGCTCACGTCCTGGACGTACAGGACATCAGCGCGAGAGTTGCTGAGCATTGCCGACAATACACGAGTGTACTGCGCTCTGTATTTGTCGGCGCAGTATTCAAAACTTGGCGCGGGAAACGAGCGGGGAGGACGCGAGGACGCCGGACCCGACGAAGAGGAAACCCCGAAGCCGCAGACGGATGCCGGACCCGACGAAGAATACACCAGAAACCGCAGATGAACATCGGACCCGACGAGGGCGCAGATGGACGCCGCGCAAGACACCAAAACTGTAAGTACAAAAAAAACGTTTTTTCCACAGGATTCGGGGCAACTTTAGGGGTGCGCGGTATACGCGGGAGCACGTTATACCGCGATAAATACGGTATATATATATAGTAAACCTGTCACAAGATCTACATGTGAGCCACCATATAAAAGATGCTGACATTGGTGCCATGATATCTGTCCAACTGTCATTCTGATCCTTTGCCGTTAAAAAAAGTAAAATGTAAAAGCACTAAAGTCGAGGGGCCAGTATGCCAGCCAGGTGAATAGCATTTTAGAAGGAAAGACAGCAATGGGTGTCCAGTAAGGAGATATGCAAGTTAACCACTTCAGCCCCGGACCATTTTGCTGGTCAATAACCGGGCCACTTTTTGCGATTCGGCACTGCATCACTTTAACTGACAATTGCGCGGTCGTGCGACGTGGCTCCCAAACAAAATTGGCATCCTTTTTTCCCCACAAATAGAGCTTTCTTTTGGTGGTATTTGATCACCTCTGCGGTTTTTATTTTTTGCGCTATAAACAAAAATAGAGCGACAATTTGGGAAAAAAAATGAATATTTTTTACTTTTTGCTATAAGAAATATCCCCAAAAAAGATATAAAAAAAACATTATTTTTTCTCAGTTTAGGCCGATACGTATTCTTCTACCTACTTTTGGTAAAAAAAAATTGCAATAAGCATTTATCGATCGGTTTATTTAAAATTTATAGCGTTTACAAAATACGGGATAGTTTTATGGCATTTTTATTAATATTTTTTTTACTACTAATGGCGGCGATCAGCGGTTTTTTTCCGTGACTGCGACATTATGGCGGACACATCGGACAATTTTGACACATTTTTGGGACCATTGTCATTTTCACAGCGAAAAGTGCTATAAAAATGCACTGTTACTGTGAAAATGGCAATAGCAGTTTAGGAGTTAACCAATAGGGGGCGCTGAAGGGGTTAAGTGTGAGCTCATCTGTGTTTCTAACTGTAGGGGGGCGGGGCTGGATGTGCGATGTCAGTGATCGTCGTTCCCTATATCAGGGAACAGACGATCACTGACATTGCCACAGTGAAGAAGGTGGAAGGTGTGTTTACACTCACCTCTCCCCGTTCTTCAGCTCCTGTGACCGATCGGGGGACACCGGCGGCGATCGGGTCACGGAGCTTCGGGACCGGGTTGCGTGCGCCACCCACGGCTGGGCTCTTAAAGGCGACGTACCGGTACGTGCCCAGCCGTGCCATTCTGCCAATGGACGTGTAAATGGGCCCTAAAAGGCATGCTGTTCTGTAACACAATGGAAAGTTTTGCAGTAATGCAGGTTTTACACCTTTGCAGTGCACTGCATTGCATTACACAATAGACATGTGCACAGAAATTTTTTTTGTTTTTTTTTGTTCCGTTTTGTATCGTTCCGTAGGTTCCGTTCGTTTTTCGTAAGACGCCCGTTTTCCTGTTCGTTCCCGTTCGTTTTTCGTACGACGAGATTTTTTCGTATTCCGATCGTTTCGTATTTTCGTTACCGTTTTATTTACGTACATGCGGGATGGTTCATTATTCTGTTTAATTCATGTTCGTTACTTGTTAGACAATAATTTTCTTGAATTTTCGTCAATGATTTGCATTCTGTATTTTGAATTCCTTTTTCTGTTCGTATTTTCAGTCGTATGTTCATATGACATCTATAACAATTTTGAAAATACGAACAGAAAAAGGATTTTCATCATTTTGTACTTTCGTAAATATATCGCGGGATTCGCGGCACTTTCAACACGCGGCTCATCCATATTAACTATTGTTAAGCCCCATACACTTGGTCAGACTTTTTTAACAACAAACATAAAAACGATCGTTTTCCGTTCGTTCTCAGAAAATCCGTTTGTTTTTAAACTCCATCAGAAAACCATTTTTGGGTTCAAAAGTCTGGCCAACTGATCCCCCTTCAGATGAAAATCCACAGAAAAGTTTATTTGGCTTTACTGTACTACTCAGCACAAAAGAGAAGCTGCTTCACTAACTACACTCACTGCCCATTCAAAAAAACGAAAATGACATCTATAACAAAAGATTTGCATTCTGTATTTTGAATCCAAAATACGAACAGAAAAAAGGAATTCAAAATACAGAATGCAAATCTTTTGTTATAGATGTCATTTTCGTTTTTTTGAATGGGCAGTGAGTGTAGTTAGTGAAGCAGCTTCTCTTTTGTACTGAGTAGTACATTTTCATTCTTTTGCCTTTTCGTTTTGTCGTATTTTCGTCGGATCGTTCCTTCGTATTTGCGGTTGTTCGTTATGCGGCTCATTCGTAATCCCGTCGTTTTCGTATTTTGGTGCTTTAATTTTTTCGTATGTACACATTATTCCGCGGGTACGAAAATGAACATTTTCGTACGAAAATAACATTCGTACGAACGGGAATGCACATATCTATTACAAACTTCTTGCACACCACAACCCCCTCATGTCCATAGGATATTCACAGCTATGCTATAGCTATAACCATGCATTTGATTTATTGAAATAATTGCATGCTAGCTCAGTACTTCATCCACTTAAAAAAAACTTCTTACATTAGTTAAGTTAAAAAAAACAAAAAACACAGTGGTAATAGAACCCAATTTAAACCTCCCAACCCAACTAAGCTTCTCACACAGACCATGAAAATGATCCACAGCCTGACATATATATATATATATATATATATACATATATATATATATATACATACAGAGCCATGGATATAAACAAAACCTGAATGCGAATAATTCAAAGTAAAGACAGTTAAATGCGATTCATTAGCAGTATTTCCAGAATGTGTATTAGGCTATCCTCTAAAAGGCTGCTTAGACAAGTGTGTCATCAAGATCCAACACACACCATGTAATCTTATCTAAAGCTCTATCTATCAGCGGAGCAGTGTTCTCCTCCTGCAGCTGTGTCACAGAATCAGATCACTTGGCTGACAGAGAATGAGAAGGGGAGGAGTGCGAGCTCTCGCTTATGACTGCAAGAAAAGGCTGCGCAGAAAAGATAATATTTATAATCACGGATTAACCCTAGCAGAGCACGCAAAAAATTCAAAAAAAACCAACTCATCAGAATTTATATATATATATATATATATATATATATATATATATATATATACACACACAGTATGTATATTTATTTATTTATTTATTTATATATACAATTAAAAAGTAAATGCCCAGGGGCTCACCCACAAAGAAATCCATATAAATTCATTCGCAGGTTTTGAAGAGAAGGAAGATCAAAAACAGAAGTGTCTTTAACCACTTAAGACCCGGACCTTTAGGCAACTAAAGGACCCCGGCCAGTTTTTGCGATTCGGCACTGCGTAGCTTTAACTCACAATTGCGCGGTCGTGCGACGCGGCTCCCAAACAAAATTGGCGTTCTTTTTTTCCCCACAAATAGAGCTTTCTTTTGGTGGTATTTGATCACCTCTGCGGTTTTTATTTTTTTGCACTATAAACAAAAATAGAGCGACAATTTTGAAAAAAATGCAATGTTATTTACTTTTTGCTATAATAAATATCCCCCAAAAATATATTAAAAAAAAATGTTTTCCTCAGTTTAGGCCGATACGTATTCTTCTACCTATTTTTGGTTAAAAAAAACCACAATAAGCGTTTATCGGTTGGTTTGCGCAAAATGTATAGCGTTTACAAAATAGAGGATAGTTTTATTGCATTTTTATTAATTATATATTTTTTACTATTAATGGCGGCGATCAGCGTTTTTTTTTCGTGACTGCGACGTTATGGCGGACACTTCGGACAATTTTGACACATTTTTGGGACATTGTCATTTTCACAGCAAAAAATGCATTTAAAATGCATTGTTTACTGTGAAAATGACAATTGCAGTTTGGGAGTTAACCACAAGGGGGCGCTGAAGGGGTTATGTATGACCTCATCTGTGTTTCTAACTGTAGGGGAGTGTGGCTGTAGTTGTGACGTCATTGATTGTGTATCCCTATATAAGGAAACACACGATCGATGACGCCACCACAGTGAAGAACGGGGAAGCTGTGTTTACACACAGCTCTCCCCGTTCTTCAGCTCCGGGGACCGATCGGGGACCGATCGGGTCCGCGGGTCCCACGGTCACGGAGCTTCGTACCCACGGCTGGGCACTTAAAGAGGACATACAGGTACGTGCTTGTGCCCAGCCGTGCCATTCTGCCGACGTATATCTGCAGGAGGCGGTCCTTAAGTGGTTAATTATTGTCAACGTTTTGATGAAGCTCAGTCCATCTTTCTCCTCTGCAAGACCCTCTAAACCAGTTTTGTATTTATATATACAGTATATATATATATATATATATATATATATATATATATATATATATATATATATATATATATATATATATATGCTCTATATTTATATATACTGTATATATATATATATATATATATATATATATACGATGTGGCTTGCAAGTGATTTACCAGGGTTATGGCTAAAGCTATCATGAAGGCATTTTTTTGTTTTTTCAGCCGGGGACTGGCTTTCTCATGAAGGATCACTTTCCGAAGCAGCGGGAGTGGTCAGCTACCCCCCTCCAGCCGCACGCCGGTGTTTCTTAATAACAATAACGTAGACTTGAACATCAGATTGACATACACATTTGATTTACATCAAATCTTTTTCCTGGACCATAAAAATTTGAAAAGAGGAGTGAATCCTTTCTACTAACACCTATCACAAACCTACAGTCATTTTTTATGTGGTGATGGATATAGGGGTATTCAAATTTTAGCATTGTCATACAGTTTCAGTAAAGCTATTTTTTTACCAATAACCCCCCAATTGGTCTATATAGATAACCAAAGCTGGTCCCCCCCCCTTCAATCAACACAAATAAAAACTCAAGTGTTTTTCTTTAGTGCTACATTTGTGCTGTTTTGTGCCCTAAAAATGTTGATTTGTGCTGCTTTTAATTTTATGATATTAGCAATTGTTTTTTCCTGACTATGACATCACCTACCTCCCCTACAACAGCCAAATGACACACAACTGGGCTGGTTGTTTAGTGCCTCGTTTGTGCTGGTCTGTGCTGTTTAAATTTCCGTTCCATCTTTTATCGTTTTTGCATTATAAATGATTTATTAAAGGTCACCAAAGGTCACTCAGCCCCCCTACAACAGCCAAAAGACACAAAACTGGTCTTGTTGGTTAGTGCTACGTTTGTGCTGGTTTGTGCTGCTAATGCTTTTATTTGTGCTGTTATGGTTTTTAAGTTCAGCACTGCTCCAAAATAAATATATACAATAATAAATTAAATTAAATTGCTGTGCAAACACATAGAGTGCAATCTAAATATAGTCCTTCTGTGCAGATAAACATGTTCACTTCTCGAAATCGCGGGACAATAGCACTGCTCACGGGATTTACCGCGAATCGCGGGACATTCCCGCGAAATCCGGGACGGTTGGGAGGTATGCAGTTATCCTGTAACCTTTTTAGGTTGTTGGTGCATCTCCTATTCTCCCCATACAAATCCATGCAAAAGATTAAAGTGGATCTTCACCCTTGGAATAAACTTCCCTCCAATCCACTCCTCCTCTATTTGAATAAGACCCATTTCACACTCAAGGCGTTTCAAGAGCCTATAAAGCACCTGAAAAACACCTCTTAAACCACCCCATTGTGAAAGCCTGAGTGCTTTCACAATGGGGCGGTGCGCTTGCAGGACGGGAAAAAAAGTCCTGCAAGCAGCATCTTTGGGGCGGTGCGGGAGCGGTGTATACACCGCTCCCAAAACGCCCTGCCCAGTGAAATGAATAGCAAGCGCTGCCGAAGCACATGCAAAGCATTTCGGCAGCGCCGCAATACGGGCGCTTTTAACCTTTTTTCGTCCGCTAGCGGGAGTTAAAAGCATCCTGTTAGAGCCGAAAAGCGCCGCTATAACAGCGGTAAAGTGCCGCTAAAACTATCAGGGCTTTACCGCTAACGCCGGCACTGCCTCAGTGTAAAAGTACCCATAAGCTTTTTTCTTTAGCTTTGTTTTAATGAATAATGAGCAGCCCTGCCACCCCCCCCTCCCATTCGCATCACTCGCCTAGGCGAATAACGTGCACAGCGCCTGCTTTGCCTCCTGGGATATGCACATCACATCCCAAGAGGCATAGTCCTTCATTCACAAAGGAGGAGAGAGGCGCACTGGCTGAACCCAGAAGAGCTGGCAGGCCTCTCAATGACATTACAAACAACATGGCGGTGCGGGACCGAGTTGTGACAGAAGATGAGGCTTTCAGCGGGACAATGCTGGATCCTCTGGATGGGTGAGTATCTGAAATGTGAACAACACACCGTCTGGTAAGCGGGTGGTAAAAGTATGGTATGGCAAGGTATGCTTTAACGCCAATGAATCACCAAACTGGGTGTTTGAACCCCAATGGGACATTACATCGTAATCTCTTTTAGATGCACATAACGTACCGTATATACTCGCGTATAAGCCAAGTTTTTCAGCACATTTTTTTGTGCTGAAAATGCCCCCCGCGGCTTTTACTCGAGTCTCCTTTTTGCTCCTGACTTTGAGGACCCAGTACTGGCTGGCTGTAGGTCCCTTGGACCCAAAACTTCCACTACAAGTATGCAAAGTTTGTTGTCTGGGGGACCTATGGCCGGGGAGCACCAATTTTTCAAAGGTGGGGACTCCTTCCATAGACTCCAATGTTAAACGTCAGTCTAGTCATTGACGCAGTGAGACATGGGCACAGTGAGGCATGGGCACAGTGAGGCATGGGCACAGTGAGGCATGGGCACAGTGAGGCATGGGCACAGTGAGACATGGGCACAGTGAGGCATGGGCACAGTGAGACATGGGCACAGTGAGGCATGGGCACAGTGAGACATGGGCACAGTGAGGCATGGGCACAGTGAGGCATGCACATGGACACAATGAGGCAAAGTGAGGCACAGTGAGGCATGCAGGTGGACACCCTAGGCTTATACTCGAGTCAATACGTTTCCCCATTTTTTTGTGGTAATTTTAGGTGCCTCGGCTTATATTCGGATCGGCTTATACTCAAGTATATACGGTACTGTGAATGGTTCTCTGTAAAGTGTTGAATAATGTGTTGGTGCTTTATAAATACAGAAAATATAGAAAAAAATAAGTAAGCCCATATTTTATTAAAAAATGTCATGCACATATACTGTAGTAATATACTTTTTTTAGTATGTGAGAAGTTTACACATATGTTATCTCATTTTTATAACAGTGGCCCACTAGCTGCCCTCATCCACCCAAACCATATGTGATTTATTGCTTCCGCTATCCAGACACAGGGATTTGGACAAAGGGTTGGGTCTGGAATTCTGGATGACAGATATTATGTCAGGAATAGGTACAGCGGAGGCAGCGCTATGCTCTATATGTACATCTCCACTGGCCGCCCGCCAATTGTTTCGCTGCAGCTGCAAAGGCTGAATAGTAAATCACACATCCTAAATACTGTTGTTTCACATTGTATATGATATTTTTTTTTTTTCCTGGATAATTTTCTCTCTTTCTTAGTGAAAGCCATAGCAAATTTAGCAAGGATCAAACACTGCCTAGGGATCAAACAACCAACCTAAATACTTCAAAATAGTCAGAGAGGTTTAATCTCATAATATGGTTTTGTTTCTAGGCGCAAAGTCTTAATACAGAGCAAGAAGTTCTAATATGCTGAATGTATTAAAGGATTACGGTGATATGCCCTGTGCCCAATAGAAATAAAGGAATGTCAGGATGGACTTGATATGTTCTGCCTTGTCTTAGAGGTAAAACGTATTTATTTATTTATGTATTACAGGTACTTTTATAGTGCTGTCAATTTACGCAGCGCTTTACATATATAATATACATTTGTACCAGTCCCTGTCCCTCAAGAAGCTTAGGGCCAGATTCACAGAGAATTGCGTTACGCTGCGGCGGCGTAACGTATCCCATTTACGTTACACCACCGCAAGTTTACAGCGTAAGTGCCTGATTCACAAAGCACTTACCTGTAAACTTGCGGCGGTGTAACGTAAATCCGCCTGGCGCAAGCCCGCCTAATTCAAATGGGCGGGGACCATTTAAATTAGGCGCGTTCCCGCGCCGAACGTACTGCGCATGCTCCGTCTCTAAAATTTCCCGACGTGCATTGCGCTTCGGCGTGCATTGGTTTCGACGTTAACGTAAATGGCGTCCTGCGCCATTCACGGACGACTTACGCAAACAACGTGAAATTTAAAAATTTGACGCGGGAACGACGGCCATACTTAACATTGATTAGACCACCTAGAGGGCATGCTTAGTTTTACGCGACGCATCTCTACGGAAACTACGTAAATTTAGATCGACGGGGCAAAGCGGACGTTAGTGAATCGGCGTAACTAGTCATTTGCATATTCTACGCCGACCGCAATGGAATCGCCACCTAGCGGCCGGCCTAGAATTGCAGCCTAAGATCCGACGGTGTAACACAGTTACACCTGTCGGATCTTAGGGCTATCTATGCGTAACTGATTCTATGAATCAGTCGCATAGATACGACAATCGTATCTCAGAGATACGACGGCGTATCAGGAGATACGCCATCTTATCTCTTTTGTGAATCTGGCCCTTACAATCTAAGGCTCTTTGGCTTTGGCTGATAGTCAGGTTGTGAACCACCTCCCAGTCTTCTACTGAAGCAAGACAGATGATTAACCACTTGCCGACCGTCACCTGTACTTTTACGTCAGCAGAAAGGCACTGCTGCGCAAAGTAACGTATATTTACATCACTTAGAATTTTATGCTGTTCCCCTGCAGCGAGCTCCGTTACTGTGTCCGCGGGACACGTGGACTCGATGTCCACCGGTGTCCAACAATCGTGTCACAAAGCTGCAGAACGGGGGATGCCTGTGTAAACAAAGCATCTCCCTGTTCTGCCTAGTGACATGACACTGATCTACTGCTCCCTGTAATCGGGAGCAGCGATCAGTGTCGTGTCACAGTAAGCCCATCCCCCACACAGTTAGAATCACTCCCTAGGACACACTTAACCCCTTGATCGCCCCTTAGTGGTTAACCCCTTTCCTTGCTAGTGTCATTTACACAGTAATCAGTTCATTTTTATAGCACTGATTGCTGTATAAATGACAATGGTCCCAAAATAGAATCACAAGTGTCCAAGGTGTCCGCCATAATGTCGCAGTCACGATAAAAAACGCAGATCGCCACCATTACTAGTAAAAAAAAATATATTAATAAAAATGCCATAAATCTATCCCCTATTTTGTAGACGTTATAACTTTTGCGCAAACCAATCAATAAACGCTTATTGCGATTTTTTTTCCCAAAAATATGTAGAGGAATACATATCAGCCTAAACTGAGGAAAATATTATTTTGGGATATTTTTTGGGGATATTTATTATAGCAAAAAGTAAAAAATATTTATTTTTTTCAAAAAAGAGCAATTGCCTTTTTTTCTGAACTGTCCGGATCAAGTTCTAAACACATATAGGTAGATTCACAAAGAGTTAGGCCGGTTTATTTACAGATAAGCCGACCTAAATCTGAATCTAAGCCACCCTATGTTTAAGTGTATTCTCAAACAAAGATACACTTAAACATACCTAAGATAGGCTGGCTTGCGCCATTCTATCTTAGGCTGCAATGTTTCTTTTGGCCGCTAGATGGCGCTGCCATTGCGGCTGGCCTAGATTATGTAAATGAGGGGATACGCCGATTCCCGACGATTTACGAGCGTACGCCGTGCCTACACCGTCGAGTTACGTAGTTTCCGTACGCTATAGGACGCCTAAAGTTATTCCACCTATGAGGTGGAATAACAATGTTAAGTATGGCCGCCGTTCCAGCCGCGAGGTTTGAATTTTTTACGTCATTTGCGCAAGTCGTCTGCGAATCGGGATTTACGTCGTTTACATACGCGTCAAAATCAATAGGCCCGTACGGCCTACTTATCCGCAATGCGCACTGGGAAATGTAGTCGCCCGGCGCATGCGCAGTGTAAAAAACGTAAAAAAAAGGTCAAGCCTCATTTTAATAATACACGCCCCCCTCCCAGTCATTTGAATTAGGCGCGCTTACGCCCGCTCGTTTTAGGCTACGCCGCCGAAAATTTGAAGGTAAGTGGTTTGAGAATCACTTCTAACCTAAATAATTTTCGGCGGTGTAGCCTAAAAAACATAGGCTAGGCCGTCCTAATTTTAGGCCATTGTGTGTGAATCTACCCAATATTCACCATACTTTATGTAATACAGAGAACTATCCCATATACTAATCAAAGATTGAGCTGGAATGTGTAAGGCATGAGCATGTCTCAGTACCTGTAAATACGGAAATACAAAAACAGAAATGCCCATGGGACTTCGAGAGACACAAACAATGCATATAAAATATACAACATTTTATTCAAACACTAAAAGAATTTTGTCACACATTTAAAATCCAAGGACATGATTACAGGTATATGCACATAAATATCCATTGTTATATAAATCATGATATGGCTGATAATCCAGGGAGCAAATGCTTACGTATTGGATCTCAACGCATTTCACGAGACAGCCCCAGCTTCTTCAGGAAAAAATACATACAGTATAGATGTAATTATGTCAATATATTTCAGAAAACTCCAGACATGGTCAGCAATCATATGGATTATTATTTCTCATGAGTCTCCTAAGCATAAATGAAAGACCCAATAAAAACAGCCAAAATGAAAAATGTGTTGGTCCGCATGGTTCACCCCAGGAGTTGTTAAGGAAACAAGGGCAAAATCCTGACGTGTCCCAGAGATCACGATGAGAAGATGTAAATAGGCACTGGAAACTTCCAAGGATGTGCCAGTGGGTATGTGCAAAAAGCAAACTGTCAGGATCCAAACATATAAGATGTTTGAGGACATTTGCTCACAATACAAATTTTTTGAAGACTTTGGTGTTTAGTTTAAAAAATGTGAATGGTTACTGGTCATTATTGATGAGCCCGATGTTCGAATCGAACATGTTAAAGGGGGCTTCCAGGGTCCGATAAGCCCTCCGCCCGCAGACCCCCACAACCACCGGGCAAGGGTTGTGGGGATGAGGCCCTGGGGACATCCTCTCCATGTTGAGGGCATGTGGCCTGGTATGGTTCAGGAGGGGGGGCACTCTCTGGTCCCCCCCTCTTTTCCTGCAGTCTCCCAGGCTGTGTGCTCGGATAAGGGTCTGGTATGGATTTTTGGGGGGAACCCCATGCTGTTTTTTTTTTAATTTTGGCGCGGGGTTCCTCTTAAAATCCACACCAGACCTGAAGGGCCTGGTATAGATTTTGAGGGAGACCGGTGTTCGGCTCATCCCTGCAGGTCATCGATCTGTGGCAAATGTGTTTTATTTGCTTGGAACTAAAGAGATTATATTTGTCACCTAAGTGTCTTTGAGTTTAGGTTTGAGCCCTTTTATGTTTAAAGTTTTGTAGTCTAGGGTAGTGGTTCTCAACTACCGGGTCGAGATCCTTTGTTAGACCACAGCCTCTCTACTACCAAGCCTTTAGCTATCTGCAGACCCCCTAAACTTCCACAGTGCCTACCATCTCCCATAGTGCCCCCCAACCTTCCATAGGGGACCGCAGTGCCCCTCTGCCCATCAACCTCTCACAGTGTTCTTCAACCTCCCATACTGTCCCCCAGCCTGCTACAGTACCTTCCCAGCCTTGCAGTACCCTCCAGTCTACCATTGCAAAGTCCCTCCCCCCTGGAGAGAGCCCCAGCCCCCAAGGAACCCCATTGCTTACAAGGCCACCAAATCTGCTACAGAGTCCCCTAACCCCTTCCAAAACCCTCATTCCCCTAGAGTGGCTCCCAGCTCCATACTGAGCCTTCCAGCATTTCTGTACATTTACATCCCCATTGTGTGAGTATAAACTTTTTTTTACTGTTGGGGAATGGAAGGTTTTGGAAGAAATGACCAGGCCTTGGTCTCAATAAGGCTGAGAATCATTTGCCTAGGTTGCCTTTCACCAAAAGGTATACACCTCCCTACATACACATCAATGCAATAATAGTTTTCCCTTTCTGTGACTTCTGTGATTGTTTTACACTATTTACATTACACTTTACACTTTACATTACAGAATACAAAAGGATAAAAGTGAGTGACAGGGGTGTAAATCTATGTAAGCAATGTCACTAATGAGCATAATACATAATTACCTCCATAATACAAGCCTTCAGCAATATCCTGGCAGTGTGCAGGTCTATTTATATCATTCTATACAACCCCTTTAATCAATCACCGAGAGTTTCCATCATCCCGGAACATCTTTGTAACTGATGCCACTGGCTTTATTTACACTTTCTTTAACTCTAATTAATAATCACATAAGTGTATGCAAACCTTAACAATGAACTTTTGCGTCTGTTACAGTAACCACTTCAATACAGGGCATTTTCACCCCCTTCCTGCCCAGGCCAACTTTTAGTTTTTAGTGCTTTCGCACTTTGAATGACAATTGCGCGGTCTTCAGGGCCAGACTGGGAATAAAAACCAGCCCTGGAAATTATGACCAGAGACCCCACTTATATCAGAGTCCACTGCATTCCCCTTTACATCAGAGTGCCCCCGTGCACTGTAAGTTTGAATCCTGCAGACTATGATGTAAAGGGGAACTCTGGGAATGTGGGGAGGACTCTGGTGAACAGAGCCCACCTTCCGCAGAAAGTGAACACTAAGGTAAGGGGCAAACCTTTAGATCAGTGCCCCCTTACAATATTGTATTGACCCCCACCCCCCCCAGACTGGCCTGGCGGTGCTGTCAGTGACCTCCTCTCAGGTGCACCTTGCAGGGCTTAGTCACTCAGCTCCAGCTTGGTGGCTCTGGTTTTATCCCATAGTTTCCTCTCCACGGTCCATACATGTCTGACTTCTCCCATGACCCCCATCCTGGCAGCACTCCTACTCTCGGCAGGAGGTCAGAGGCTGCAGAGGGGGGGGAAGGAAGTTCAGAGGCTGCAGAGGTCAGAGGCTGCGGAGGGGGGGCAGGAGGTCATAGGCTGCGGGGAGGGGACAGGTCAGAGGCTGCAGAGGGGGGACAGGAGGTCAGAGGCTGCAGAGGGGGAGCAGGAGGTCAGAGGCTGCGAGGAGGGGACAGGTCATAGGCTGCAGAGGGGGGGACAGCAGGTCAGAGGCTGCAGAGGTCAGAGGCTGCAGGGGGGAAAGGAGGTCAGATGCTGTGGAGGGGGGAACAGGAGGTCAGAGGCTGTGGAGCGGGGGGACAGGAGTTCAGACGCTGCAGGGAGGGGATGTAGGAAAAGGCACAGCACACGCCACACGAGATCTCACCTCAGTGAGCGGCGCGCATTTTTAAAAATGGCTCCACTCGGCGCCGTCGTGTCACTGCGCCCCCTTTCCGAAACTTGCCGAGCATGTTCGGGCTTTGTTTCTTTCAGGCGCCACTGCCCTCACAGCGGCCTCCAGGAGCAGCCAGGCAGCCGACCCACCGGGATTTTTCCCGATATCCCGCTGGGCCAGTCCGGCCCTGGCAGTCATACAACACTGTACATTTTTTCCCCCACAAATAGAGCTTTCTTTTGGTGGTATTTGATCACCTCTGCGGTTCTTATTTTTTGTGTTATATACAAAAGTAGAGCGATAAGTTTGAAAAAAACACATTTTTTTTACATTTTGCTGTAATAAATATCCCAATTAAAAAAAAAAAAAAAAGTTTCCGCAGTTTAGGCTGATATATATTCTTCTACTTATTTTTGGTTAAAAAAATCGCAATAAGCCTATATTGATTGGTTTGCGTAAAAGTTATAGCGTCTACAAAATAGGGGATAGATTTATTGTTTTTTTTTTAATAGTAATGGGGGCGATCTGCGATTTTTATCAGGACTGTGACATTGCGGCGGACATATCGGACACTTTTGACACTATTTTGGGACCATTCACATTTATACAGCGACAGTGCTATACAAATGCACTGATTACTGTATAAATGTGACTGTCAGGGAAGGAGTTAACACTAGGGGGCGATCAAGGGGTTAAATGTGTTACCTAGGGAGGGATTCTAACTGTAGGTGGAGGGGACCCAGATGTGTAATTTCCTGCTTACTGATATTCCAAGAAGTCTGTGCTAAAATACAAGTCAGTTTTTGGGCATCCTCTGCAAGAAAAACTTCACTTTTGGTGAGATACCCCCCCAAAAAAATAATGTCTAAAGAGATGCAGAAGCTGCCACTTTCCTTATTAGAGCCCTGCAAGTGCAGCAGCTGATCTATTATTATAAAACCACTCCCATTAAATTAATTTTGGACATGGACACACATAGAAGAAAAAGAATGCAGCCACCACAGGACTGCTAAGCTGCAACATTTTTGTTCTTGGGTATAGGATGCTTTAACCACTTCAGCCCCAGAAGATTTGGCTGCTCAATGACCGGGCCGTTTTTTGCGATACGGCACTGCGTCACTTTAACTGACAATTGTGCGGTCGTGCAAAGCTGTTCCCAAACAAAAATTACGTCCTTTTCTTCCCAAAAATAGAGCTTTCTTTTGGTGGTATTTGATCACCTCTGCGGATATTATTTTTGTGCTATAAACAAAAAAATTGTGTCTATTTTTAAAAAAACACAATATTTTGTACTTTTTGCTAAAAAAATAAATTGCTTATTAAAAAAACAAATTAGGGATAAATATCCCCAATTTTTTTTTTTAAAAAGCAATTTTTTTCCTCAGTTTAGGCTAATATGTATTCTTCTACATATTTTTGGTAATAAAAATTGCAATAAGCCTATATTGATTGGTTTGCGCAAAAGCTATAGCGTCTACAAAATAGGGGAAAGATTTATGTCATTTTTAGCAGGACTGCGACATTATGGCGGACAGATCAGGCACTTTTGACACATTTTTGGGACCATTGACAATTATACAGCGATCAGTGCTATAAAAATGCACTGATTACTGTGTACATGTCACTGGCAGGGAAGGGGTTAACACTAGGGGGCGATCAAGGGGTTAACTATGTTCTCTAATGTGTGTTCTAACTGTATGAGGGATGGGACTGACTAGCGAAGATGACAGATCGTTGTTCCTCAAGTAGGAACTCATGACCTGTCTCTCCTCTCCTCACAGAACAGGGATGTGCGGCACCCCTGCAGTGCAGCGAGCACGCGCGCACCTTCTATCCTGCTTAAAGGAGCTGACGTACAGCTACAATGATTCACGGGATCGTGCCAAACTGCCACAGTATAATGACGGTGGCTGGTCAACAAATGGTAATGGAGAAGTACAGCCAAAGTTGGTTTGGCTGTATTTCTCTTGTGGATCACAGTTCTGCACTCCTGTGACCCGTTTTCAGCAGACAGCGGGCTGAAGCTCGCAGTCGGCTGATGTCACAGAGCCAGTCCAGGCTGTAGAAAGATTGTTACAATATGGTCGGGATCCACCCACAATCTTGGCCTGGCACCCGGCTCCGCAGAGCCTGAACCGGCCGCTCCTGCCCCCTTCACAGCCCAGCACTCCATCGATCGCAGGGGGGGATCAGAGCAGACAGCGGTGACTAACAGTCATCAGCTCTCTGCTCAGGGAGCTCTGAGAACCCAGTGATTGGCTGTGTTTGATCACTCGGCTCTTAGTGTTAGAGGTGACGGGGGAAAGATGCAGCATCGGACCAATCCTGCATCTGCATTCAGGGCCGCCATCAGGAATCAGGAATTATGGGGCCCCCTACACAGCTAAAGGCATGACCCCCCTGGAACAGAGAACCAGGGGGGGGGGGGTGCTGCTGCCTCAAATTGAGAAGCAGGGGGGCTGCCGCGAATTAGGAAGCGGGGCGGTGCCGCTGCTAATTGTGAAGTGGGGGGTGCCCTCTGGGCCCCTTACAGAAAAAAAAAATATATATATACATAAAAAATAATTATAAAAAAATGGGGCCCCTTTAATAAAAAGAAATAAGAAAATATATATTGAAAAAAATATTGAAAAAATAATTTATATAAATAAAAGGGTTGCCATCTGGGGCTCTGGGGACCTCTGGGCCCTTTAATAAAAAAAGGGGGGGTTGCCATCCGGGGCCCTGGGGACCTCTGGGCCCTTTAAATGAAACAAAAAATAAATAATATATATATTTATAAAAAAAATATATAAAAAATTATACAAAAAAAATAAAATAAAAAATAAATTGAAAAAAAAAAGAAGGGGGTTGCCATCCGGGCCCCTGGAGACCTCCGGGCCCCTTACAGGTGTACTGCCTGCCCTGGCTTAATTTACAAGGTAGGTAAGATTGAAAAAAGACACAAGTCCATCAAGTCCAACCTGTGTGTGCGCTTTTCTATCAATATTACACTGTATATCCCTGTATGTTTTGGTTGTTTATGTGACTATCTATTAGTTGTTTTAAAATTATTGATGCTCCCTTCTGCAACCACTGCTTGTGGAAGAGAATTCCACATGCTTACCGCTCTTACCGTAAAGAACCCTCTACGCATTCATCTAGGTAAGTGTGATTCTTGAAAAAAATAAGTCCCATAATTCTCTTTTAAGCCCAGCTTTAGTTACTGGAGATTGCGCTGGTGAAACATGGAAATGATTAGGAAGCATATCCCCTCCGTAGTCAGGAAAGGCTTTGTGGGTAATGGATGCCGTGTCATCTCCTACGGAACTCCTGACGCAGTTCATTGTGCAGCGATTTGTATTTATCAGACTTATCTCTTGTTTGTTCATGTGCTGAGATGAGCTCCCCGGCGTCCAATTACTCTGACAGCATTCTACAACAGGCTTATTGAATCAAACCAGTTCTCCAGCCCCTGAGATAACTTTATCTTCAAGCATTTAGTGATTTGTGGCCCAGATGTGGTCTGGAAATATATGATAAGATATGCTCAACCCTTTTTATAGTTATAAACAAAATGCGTAACTCTTTATTTTAAAAATAATCAGGCTAAGCTGAGAGTTACCGCAGTATTAAACCCAAACATTTAAAGCAGGGGTGGGGAACCTGCGGCCCGCGGGCCGCTTGCGGCCCGCGAAATCATTCAATCCGGCCCCCCATGCGATTGTAAAACACAGCCGCCGATTGTCACTATGGAGCGGAGTAAATGTATTGCTAAACACACTGACAATGAATGGATGATCAGGGAGATCATTCATTCATTGTCCGTGTGTTTAGAAATACATTTACTCCGCTCCTGCGGCCCGCCCCTGTTAGCCGGTGCCAGCCTCCAGCCAATAGCATTAACTCCGCTCCTGCGGCCCGCCCCTGTTAGCCGGCGCCAGCCTCCAGCCATTGCACTTTAGCTAAGATGCTTCCCTAGGTTTACAACCCCGCCCGGCGGCGTGACGTCACTCACGGCGGGCGGGGATCACCATTCATGCTGGCTGGGATGGCACTGATGGGAGGAGCATAGAGAGGACGAGCCAGCGCCACCGACGAGGAACCATTTCCAGCAGCAAGTAAGGCAGCCAGACAGCATCATGAAATACAGCGAGTTTTTTTAATATGCAGCATAGCGGCGGAGGGAAGGGGGGTAAATGTCCTGCACTGGTCATGGTAACTTATGTATTAATGTTCTGTGCACTGTGCAGGACATTTACCCCCCGCCGCTATGCTGCATATTAAAAAAATCACAGACAGTCATCAAAGTTAATAATCTTCAGACTGCATCATTCTGTATGCAGTCTGAAGATTATTAACGGTGATGACTGTCTGTGATTTTTTTAATATTCAGCATGGCGGCGGGGGGAGGGGGTAAATGTCCTACCTACACAGTTGCACTGGTCATAGTAACTCATGTATTAATGTCCTGCACTGTGAGTTACCATGACCAGTGCAGGACATTTACCCCCTCCCCCCATGCTGCATATTTAAAAAAAATCACAATGTCATTAGGGGAAAGTTCTTATCTTTATTCAGCAGTTCTGAGTCCTGACAATCTAATCTCCCCACGTCCTCTTCTATAAAGATACCCTGGCTGAGTAATGTAATTGCCGAGAACCTCTGCACAAGGATTACTCCGCCTGAGCCCGAAAATCCTCAAATAGTCCCTGCAGAGTAATCCTTGTGCTGCTGATCCCGGCAATTACATTACTCAGTGTATCTGTATAGAAGAGGACATTGGGGCTCAGATTAAATTGTCCGAACTGCTGTATAAGGATAAGAACTTTCCCCTACCAACTTTAACTACTAGTGTTCCTCCATCAGCTAAGCCACAGTACAGTTTAAATCATGTGTCCGGGTAGAAGGCGGAAGGAGACCCGGACACATGATTCAAACCCCGTACTGTCCGGGTCAATCCCGTACAGGTGGCAACCCTAGGTAAATGTCCTGAACGGGTCAATGGTCATGGTAACTCATGTATTAATGTCCTGCACAGTGCAGTGTGCTGTGTAATGTAAAGGGGTCCAGTGATGCAGGGTGCTGTGTAGTGTAAAGGGTCCAGTGATGCAGGGTGCTGTGTAATGTAAAGGGTCCAGAGGTACAGGGTGCTGTGTAATGTAAAGGGGTCCAGTGATGCAGGGTGCTGTGTAATATAAAGGGGTCCAGAGGTGCAAGGTGCTGTGTAATGTAAAGGGGAACAGTGATGCAGGGTGCTGTGTAATATAAAGGGGTCCAGTGATGCAGGGTGCTGTGTACTGTAAAGGGGTCCAGTGATGCAGGGTGCTGTGTAATGTAAAGGGGTCCAGTGATGCAGGGTGCTGTGCAATGTAAAGGGGTCCAGATGTGCAAGGTGCTGTGTAATGTAAAGGGGAACAGTGATGCAGGGTGCTGTGTAATGTAAAGGGGTCCAGTGATGCAGGGTGCTGTGTAGTGTAAAGGGTCCAGTGATGCAGGGTGCTGTGTAATGTAAAGGGTCCAGAGGTACAGGGTGCTGTGTAATGTAAAGGGGTCCAGTGATGCAGGGTGCTGTGTAATATAAAGGGGTCCAGAGGTGCAAGGTGCTGTGTAATGTAAAGGGGAACAGTGATGCAGGGTGCTGTGTAATATAAAGGGGTCCAGTGATGCAGGGTGCTGTGTACTGTAAAGGGGTCCAGTGATGCAGGGTGCTGTGTAATGTAAAGGGGTCCAGTGATGCAGGGTGCTGTGCAATGTAAAGGGGTCCAGATGTGCAAGGTGCTGTGTAATGTAAAGGGGAACAGTGATGCAGGGTGCTGTGTAATGTAAAGGGGTCCAGTGATGCAGGGTGCTGTGTAATGTAAAGGGGTCCAGTGATGCAGGGTGCTGTGTAATGTAAAGGGGTCCAGAGGTGCAGGGTGCTGTGTAATGTAAAGGGGTCCAGTGATGCAGGGTGCTGTGTAATGTAAAGGGGTCCAGAGGTGCAAGGTGCTGTGTAATGTAAAGGGGTCCAGTGATGCAGGGTGCTGTGTAATGTAAAGGGGTCCAGTGATGCAGGGGGGGGGGACACGTTTAATCCCCGCTATAACAGGCTAATTTTTAAGTTGATCATTTTGTACGGCCCCCGAATGATGTTACAAAAATCCAAATGGCCCTCGGCAGAAAAAAGGTTCCCCACCCCTGATTTAAAGGGTCACTAAAGGAATTTTTTTTTTTAGCTAAATAGCTTCCTTTACCTTACTGCAGTACTGGTTTCATGTCCTCATTGTTCGTTTTTGCTTTGAAGTTGCTGTAATCCTTCTCTGATCTCCACACTTCCTGCTTGTCTGGCTCCTTATGAAAAAACTCATGCGAGCTTCTCACTGTGGTCCATGATCAAGAAGGTGTGATTACTATGGGCCAGATTCATGTACAATGGTGCAGATTTGCACCGGCGTGGTGCATCATTTTTAGACTACACCGGTCCAGCGCGGAGCGGCAGTTAGGTGATTCAAGAAACTTTTTTTGTCTACGATGCCCCAGCGGGGCGGATTTTAGACGGCGTAAGGCGGGGTAAGGCCAAATGGGAGTCACCCTATGCTAATGAAGTGCCGACCGTGGCGCAGGGGTCACGCCGGGGCGCATCTTAGACCGCACATGCTCAGTGACATCCAGGGGTAAATGCCCCAATCTGCACATGCTCAGAACTGCGCCCTGGCGTGACCCCCTGAGCTACGCCGGCCCACTACCAACGCCCAGTCCATAAATCAGCCCAGACTTCCGCCCTGCAGGTGCAAATGTACTGAAGCTTTTTTTTTCCAAGCTAGGTCACTTGATGTGTTGTCCAGCAAGTGTTGTTGCTCAGCTCGTCTGTAACGCTGCTGCTTTAGCTGCTCTCCAGCTGACCTGTGCAAGTCTGGTGCAAAGTTACCCCTGCTTTTATGAGGGGTAACTTGGCGCCGGAAATTTCAGTTCCGCGCACCGGGAGTAGCCTGCGCCGGTCAAGCTTAGGTTGATGAATCGGCCCAAAAACCTCATTTGCATATTTAAAACACAAAAACCATGGCCGCGCCAGATCGGACCAGCGTAAATCTGCGCCAACGCCACGCCGGCGTGGAAATGTTACACCGAGGCGATGAAGTCTATTTGGAGGCGTAATCTGGGTCTCTGGGTACGGCGCAGCGATCCGCCGGCGCAAATGTGCACTTACGCCGCGCATCTCCCAAAAAAACGGTGTAAGTGCTACATGAATCTGCCCCAGTGTGTCTAACTCTTTCTGAATCTACCTAAAACTGTTGACACTGGAACTCCAGAATGCCATAAAACTTTATTTAGATGTGAACATTAGTCATTTTTAAATGACGGATTAATATAAGACAGAAGAAAACCCTTTTTACTGTAAACGTCCCCTCTCTGGGTATTGGGAAGCGCGGTCCCCCAGGGCTCATTGACCCAGTCTCTATATTTACAATCTACAGTCAGACGGAGGATGAGACTTGAGACGGACACTAATAATCACAGAGCTCCGGGATGGCGTTTCCCTTCCCGGGCCTGCATACGTGAGTAGGGACTAAATAGATCCGACAGCCACTTCTCCTCCTGAAGCATTTTTATAAGTGCTTTGAGATCCTGCTTTTGTGTCTTATATAATGCTGCTGAAGTATTGTTACACCAGCAGATTTTCTCTGAAAACACTCCAAAGGGATCCCGAAAATGTTGGTATTAGCAAAACAGCTACAGGTCCTCTTTACACCGATTATCAGGAAATACGGCCGTTAATGTAGAGAGATTTGTGTCTTCTGTCTCGCCATAGAGGTTCATTTTTTATTTTATAGAAGGGACAAAACACATGGGTAGAGGGAAACTGCTGCTCACCCCGGTTAACCACTTAACCCCCGGACCATATTGCTGGTCAAAGACCAGAGAACTTTTTGTGATTCGGGACTGCGTCGCTTTAACAGACAATTGCGCGGTCGTGCGACGTGGCTCCCAAACAAAATTGGCGTCCTTTTTTTTCCCACAAATAGAGCTTTCTTTTCGTGGTATTTGATCACCTCTGCGGTTTTTATTTTTTGCGCTATAAACAAAAATAGAGCGACAATTTTGAATTTTTTTTATATTTTTTACTTTTTGCTATAATAAATATCCCCCAAAAATATATAAAAAAAATTTTTTTTCCTCAGTTTAGGCCGATACGTATTCTTCTACATATTTTTCATTAAAAAAAATCATCGCAATAAGCGTTTATTGATTGGTTTGCGCAAAAGTTATAGCGTTTACAAAATAGGGGGTATTTTTATGTCATTTTTATTAATATATTTTTTTTACTAGTAATGGCGGCGATCAGCGATTTTTTTTCGGTATTGCGACATTATGGCGGACACTTCGGACACTTTTGACACATTTTTGGGACCATTGGCATTTTTATAGCGATCAGTGCTATAAAAATGCATTGGATTACTATTAAAATGCCACTGGCAGTGAAGGGGTGAACACTAGGGGGCGGGGAAGGGGTTAAGTATGTTCCCTGGGTGTTATCTTACTGTGGGGGGGGGGTGGCCTCACTAGGGGAAACACTGATCCTCTGTTCATACATTGTATGAACAGAAGATCAGCGTTTCCCCCGCTGACAGGACCGGAGCTGTGTGCCCGGCGGCGATCGCGCCCGCCGGGCACACGCACGGGAGTCGGGGGCGAGCGGGGGCGAGCGAGCCCCTAGTGGCGGCTGGAAGAGAGGACGTTATACTATGTGCTCTCGCCCAGCAGAGCCAACTTGCCAACGTAGAATGGCGGTGCGCGGTTGGCAAGTAGTTAAGGTGACAGAGAAATTTTTCCCCCAATGGGGTTTTTAGGCAGCTCAAATAAAGGGATGAATGCAATATGTAAACATTTTAAAAGGTTTATTAAGGGAATGTCACATACACCAAAAGAAATAGGGAGTATAAATAGGACATGAGTAGCGGTATAGACAAAGGACATAGCAATGTGTTTTCATATAGTTAACAGCATACAACAGATTATACAGCTGGATACAGTGAACATCGCATGTATCAAAAATCCTAACGTGTTGCGACCATAATGGTCTTCTTCAGAGTTTTTTTGTTGTAACTGAAGGGGAAGTTACAAGAGATTATTTAATAGTATTACGTATTCATATCACTTGGTCACCCACCCTGCCCTAAGCCCCATCTATGTAGAGGCACTTTTCATAGGAAAAGAAAAAAGGGGAGGGGGTAGAGAGGAAAAAGTGGAATGCAATATATAAATAGTATAGAAAAGATTAAATAAAATCAATCATTACCAAGTAGAAGAATACGAATACAGTCCAGGTGAGGCTTCATAGTCACAACTAAGGAGGTCCAGCTGGTTCCTCAGAGAACGTTCCATTCCAGGTGGCTCCAGTGTGGGCGTCCCATGTGCTTTTTTCCCCCTCCCCCATTTTTCTCCAAATGTATTATTTTTTTTTATTCTCCTCATTGCACTACTTCTTCCATTTTTCCTTCACACCATAACTGTTTCCCTTCATCTATCTTTTCCCTCACTCCCACTTCCTTTCACTTTTCTTCCATCACATCATTCACTCACCTTTTCTTTTCTTTGTTCCTTTCCAATACATTGTTTTGCACCGATCACTTTCACTGCTCTCCCCACTTTTTTCTTCCCTCCCCTCACTGCACTGATGGGCACTGATAAGCAATACATGCTTCTAATATTTTTTGCATTAAAAAACTAGGCAATGACTGACAGCCTGTTCAGTTTTCATAGTTTGTTAGAAAATCTTGCAAACAGGTAATCTTTCTCCTTCACTGATGTGCGCTGAGGAGGCTGCACTAATGGGCACTGATAAGCTGCAGTGCCAGGGCCGCCATCAGGGGGGTACAGGCAGTACACCTGTAAGGGGCCCGGATGGGGCCCGGATGGCAATATATTATTATTATTATTATTATTATTATTATTATTAAAGGGCCCAGAGGTCCCCAGGGCCCCCGGATGGCAACCCCCCTTTTTTTTTTATAAAAATATATATATATATATATATATATATATATATATATATATTTTTTTTTATTAAAGGGCTCAGAGGTCCACCCCCCTTTTATTATATATATATATATATTTTTCTTTATTTCTTCTTTTTTTTGTAAAGGGCCCCCCCGCCTCTCAATTTGCAGCAGCCCCTCCCCTCCCCCGCTTCTCAATTTCAGGCGGCAGCACCCCCCCCCCTGTTTTCTGCTCCAGGAGGGCCCATGCCTGAAGCTGTGTAAGGGGCCCCATAATTCCTGATGGCGGCCCTGGGCTGCACTGATAGGCACAGAAAGGGCGGCACTGATGTGCACTGATAGGTGGCATTGATGGGCATTGATAAGGTGGCATTGATGGGCATTGATATGTGGCACTGATAGGTGGCACTGGTAGCAGCACAGAAGGACAGTGATAGGCAGCACTGAAGGAAACTGAGAGGTGGTACTGATAGATGGCACTGATAGGTGGCACTGGCACTAATGGTCACTGACGGTTGTCACACAAAAGGACCAATTAAATACACGCTTCTAATATTTTTTGCATTAAAAAACTAGGCAATGAGTGACAGCCTGTTCCCTGTCCTATTCCCTGTATGTCACCAGTACCCTCTACGGTGTCACATCACCCCCATCATGGCCCATGAGTGGGAGGTGAAAATCAAAGGAATCCATTCAGTAATGAATTCTAGATCAATACAATTTAAAAATCTCATGAAATAACAATACTTTAATTATAGATTCTCTTTAATCACCTAGGCAAATGAGCCGTGCGTCTTGAATTGACAGCAGATAGAAGTATTCAGTATAATCTATACAGCCGAGTTTGGAAAGGCTAGTGTGGGCGTCATTGAAATGTCACATGTAGGCACACAGAGGCAAAGGAAAATGGTCTTTTCAAGTGTTCCATCTGTTTCCATTTTAGGATGTGTAGTATGTGGCAAGAGGATCAAGGCAGCGAGGAACCAAATCTGTATTCTTGTTTATATTAGGGCTGTCATTAGCCCAGAACAAACATGACGGAGCACAGTGAAACTTTTTGAACTGTATTATAAAGACCAACAGACAAATTGAAAAACGGACGAATAAAGGAAACCTTTTTAAATGCTAATCAATCCACTATTTTCCTTTTCCAAACAGAATCCCGACATTAAACAAAAATCTTTTTTTTTAAGATCTGACATGAAACAGAGAATGGATGGATTCTGCACACATCCAAATTCACTATGGAAATGAACAGAAGTTCAATGTCTGGAATATAAGGTTACCGGAGTATCCTAACATCAAGGCCAAACAACTTCTCCTCCGGTGCTTATAGAATGAATTCTCCTTCCCGGTTTTCTTCATTTTTTGCTTCCACCCCTCTAATCTCTTTTACTAATTTATTTGTGAAGGATGCCGATAGGTCTGTGGGGAGAACACACAAGCCTTGACCTAGGGCAGTAAAGGTGCGCAGGGGCAGCCAACCAAAGCTAAGGGACTACACGTAGGAGATTTAGGGCCAGATTCACAAAGAAATTACGCCGGCGTATCTATTGATACGCCGCGTAATTTCAAAATTTTTCAAAATAATTTCAAAATGTAATCCTCAAAACAAGATAGGACAGGAGTTGCGGTGGCTCAACGCGATTGGCACTGCGCTGATAAGCCATTCACCTCTGCAGCTAGGGGTTCGGATCCCGGTCTCGGCTACATGTGAATTGAGTTTGGTGGTCTCAGCCCGGCTCCCGGTGGGTGTGCTATGCGAGGTAAGCCTGCGCTTAGTACGCCCACCCCCCTCCCACAAAAACCACCACACTTACACGCACTCGAAATTGGGTTAACATGCACGCACCACGCACTTTGACCACGCGGTCTCTAAAAAAGAGAGGCGAAAGGACTAACGGGGCTGGTTGAGCGGGCTAGATCCTCTCACTCCCTTATAGGCAGTCCCTCTGCCCTGTTGGGCTTCAAAGCGGAGCAGGTAGGGCGGGCTGTGTGGGAGGACCCGCCATTGCCACCCAGGGCATGGAGAAAGGTGGCAGATTGCCTCTGGGGGAGGCCTGCCTACTCCCAACTCCTGCAGTCCGGCTCCTCTCTCGAGTACACGCACAAAATAAACTAAAAAAAACAAGATACGACGGCTTCTGGGTTAGATCCGACAGGTGTACGTCTTCGTACGCCTTCGGATCTAAGGTGCAATACTTCGGCGTCCGCTGGGTGGCGTTTTCCGTGTCGGGTATGCAAATTAGCGATTTACGACGATCCACGAACGTACGCACGGCCGTCGCATTTTCTAACGTCGTCTGTAGTCGGCTTTTTCCAGCGTATAGTTAAAGCTGGTATTTTGCGGCGTATACATAGAATTGCCATGTTAAGTATGGCCATCGTTCCCGCGTCGAAATTTGAATTTTTTTTTTTTTGCGTAAGTCGTCCGTGAATAGGGATGGATGTAACTCACGTCTAAGTTAAAAAAAATTACGTCCTAGTGACGTCATTTAGCGCAATGCACGGCGGGAAATTTCGGGACGACGCATGCGCAGTTCATTCGGCGCGGGGACGCGCTTCATTTAAATGTAACCCGCCCAATTTCAAATCCGCCACCAGAAATACACTACGCTGCTGTAACTTACGGCGCAAAATCACTGAGGATTCCAAAATGCGCCAGGTAAGGTACAGCGGCGTAATGTATCTCTGATACACATGTATGTGGATCTGGCCCTTAGACTCAACTGCAAGTCAAGTGCAGACAAATGGCTTGTATCTGTGATTAGATTATATGAAACCAATTTGGGATCAAATAGTTTGTTTAAGATCAGCATAGCATTCAACATATATTCATACTGGCGTGTATGTGTAGCACCCACCTAGATCTAGTTAGGTTGGGCAAAATTAGTTGCCATGGCTCTCATGTAATCAGTTGAGCAGCCTGTGATTGCTTTAGGCTGTTCTGGGCTTTACTGGCTGCAGGTTTGATTGCTTCTTCCTGCCTTCTAGAAGATTTTAGAATGTAGTGGGCTGGATGGAGCAAATCAGCAGCTGAATATTTATGTTGTCTCAGCCAATCCCTAATCTCTTCTACTAATCTATTCGCTAAGGATGCTGATAGGTCTGGTTTTGTGGGGAGAACACACAAGCCTTGACCTATGGCAGTAAAGGAGTGCAGGGGCAATGGACCAAAACTAAGGGCCAGATTCACGTAGAATCGCGGCGGCGTAACGTATCCTAGATACGTTACACCGCCGCAATTTTTCATCGCAAGTGCCTGATTCACCAAGCACTTGCGATGAAAAAATTCCCGGACGGCTTACCCAAACGACGTTAAATTTTGAATTTCGACGCGGGAACTTTAGACAGCAATACGCTTGCTGACTAAAGTTAGGGCACCAAAAAAAACGACTAACTTTGCGACGGGAAACTAGACTAGCGGCGACGTAGCGAACGCGAAAATCCATCATGGATCCGCCGTAACTCCTAATTTGCATACCCGACGCTGGTTTACGACGCAAACTCCCCCCAGCGGCGGCCGCGGTACTGCATCCTAAGATCCGACAGTGTAAAACAATTACACCTGTCGGATCTTAGGGATATCTATGCGTAACTGATTCTATGAATTCGTCGCATAGATAGAAACAGAGATACGATGGCGTATCAGGAGAAACGCCGTCGTATCTCATTTGTGAATCTGGCCCTAAGGGACCACACTTAGGGGATTTAGACTCAACTGCAAGTCAAGTGTAGACAAATGGTTTGTATCTGTGATCAGATTATCTGAAACTGATTTGGGATCAAATAGTCTGTTTAAGATCAGCCTAGCATGCAAGATGTATTTATACTGACTTGTATGTGTAGCACCCACCTAGAAAGGCTTCTAGTTAGGTTGGGAAAATCTAGTTTCTGGGGCTCTCGTGTAATCAGTTGAGCAGCCTGTGATTGCTTTCGGCTGTTCTGGGCTTTACTGGCTGCAGGTTTGATTGCTTCTTCCTGCTTTCTAGAAGATTTTAGAATGATTGCTTTAGGCTGTTCTGGGCTTTACTGGCTGCAGGTTTGATTGCTTCTTCCTGCCTTCTAGAAGATTTTAGAATGATTGCTTTAGGCTGTACTGTGCTTTACTGGCTGCAGGTTTGATTGCTTCGTCCTGCCCTCTGGAGCATTCTAGAATGTAGTGGGCTGGATGAAGCCAATCAGCAGCTGAATATTTATGTTGCCTCGGCCAATCCCTGGGGGAGGGTGCCCAGATAGTGACTGGGAGTGCATAAATAGTCTGTAGCCTGACGCTGTCCTGTTCTTGTCCAAGGGGAGAAGTTCCCAGCCTGAAGGTGTAATGCCCTTCTGGGCAGCGCTGCTGTAAGTTCTACTTGTTCTCAGTGAAGTGCCAGCTGTGGCAGACCTGGGGGGCCTATTCTACTAGAATCCCTGAAGCTAGGAGAGGGGTTAAGCTAGGGATCCAGTCTAGAAGATTTACTGAGGAGTTGCCTGCCTGAGACTGGAGGGAAGCATCCAGGTACCCCGAAATCACTTAGCCTTCTCCAATAATCTTTTGCTCCATTCCTCTATTATTGGTACTTTGAATAATACTCAGTACTAGGAGAGTATAATAGAGAGGGATGTGGCTGTGAATGAAAAAATCCTTCTACCACCACTGATATTGAGATAGATTTGGCATAACACTGATCAGTACATTTCAAGAAACAACAACTTACAAGGACAAATCTCCCAAACTTGGAATAGTCTCAGGCCTCATACACACGACGAGACCTGTCCGATGAAAACGGTCCGCGGACCATTTTCATCGGACAAGTCCGCTGGGATCATTTGGTCTGATGGCTGTACACACCATCGGACCAAATTCCCAGCGGACAGGATACGCAGTGACGTGGCCGCGCTGATGATGCGCCGATTTGCGCGACCCTGGAAGGTCAATGCTTCCACGCATGCGTCGAATCACTTTGACGCATGCGAGGGCTTTCGGCCGAGCGGACATGTCCGGTGAGTCATACAGACGACCGAACATGTCCGACGGACAGGCTTCCAGCGGAAATGTTTGTCCGCTGGAAACCTGTCCGCTCGGCCGGGAATCCGGTCCGGTCGGCCGTACAGACGACCGAACATGTCCGCAGAAACTGGTCCGCGGACCAGTTTCAGCAAACATGTTCGGTCGTGTGTACGAGGCCTTAAGAGGTCGGAATAGTCACCAACCACAAAAGGACAATTGTAAGGAATATCTCTAATTTATCATTTGCAGTTTTATCTCGAGTGTCACTGACCAGTGGAGGAGACAGGTTTTCTTTAGTAGTAGACTATAACAGCAAAGCATAGAAAGTATGATGTGCTAATATAGATGGACGAGTTACTGGCTGACGCCATAAATAAATCACAAATAGGTAAGAAAAAAAAAATAGCTGTCCAAGCTCTTCCAATATTAACTTGGCAGCGGTTCTGTAGCATTGCACAGGTACAGAGGAGCCCCATAAATCTTTCATACACACTTATGTAGCGTTTCGAAGAAATAAAGTTCAGATTCAAGGAAGACAAGTAATTTTTGTGTCCACTAGTCTTCAGCATGTCTATTAAATATACATAAAAGACACAGCAATAAATCAGCTCATGTTCGGCTCTCTTGCAAGTGTTGAAATTTACATGGTATATATTTTCATGGAAGAATACGGCTTCAGATCAGGTGACAGGCCAAGTTATAGTAGCCCAACTCCAGGAATTTTTTTTTCTAGCATTAGATTTCTAAAGCTCATAGGTGTGCGCAGCCTATTACATTAGGGTGTGCACCCCAAAGCTCAAACACACATGCGTGTATATATATATATATATATATATATATATATATATATATATATATATATATATATATATATATGGCAGTAGGGCAATGGACAGTGTCAGTAGTACAGTTGATGGTGTCAGTGGGCAGGGACTGTTGTCAGTAGTTTCTTTTTATTATTTTATTTTATTATTTTTATTATTTTTACTTTTTATTTTATTATTTTATTTTATTATTTTTATTATTATTACTTTTTACAATTTTTTAATAAAATTTTATATTTTACTTACAATATTTTTTTACAATACATTTTTGTTATTTTCTTATATAATCTTTTAGGAGCACCATTGGGGGGGGGGGGGGGGGGGCTTTGGTGAGATTTCAGGGGCCTAAACGGGCCCCTGATATTTCATTTTTGAGATAGAGAAAGGGGCTGAGGACAGAGATTCCTGAGTCGCTTTCTCTGCAGCCAAGCAGCAGGGGGAATCTGTCCAGCACCGGGTGATTAGGGTGTGCCTGGGCACACCTGGCACACCCTGTGTGCACGCCTATGCTAAAGCTGCATACTCACGGTCAGACTTTTGACCGGGAAAATCTCTGTCGGTTTTGCTCTTTATCTAAGTCCGTCGGAAATTCTGACAGGAAAAAGTCCAATGGGACACATGGTCGGGATATCCGATGAAAAGCACCCATCTGACTTTTTCCATCGGAAAAATTCCGGCCATGTGTATGTGGCATTAGATATGTTCCCTGTCTGTGTTCCCACTTACTTTACTTATGGACATAACACAATTTTTTATTTTTTTTATAAAGCACAGTAGTGTGTTTTGTACGTGGGCATCAATACTCTTTCACTCATTGTAACTAGTTAAAATCATGTGACTGGACTTTCCTCCAATCAGGAGTTTTCTCGGCAACATCAAGCTGAGAGATCTCAATGGCACACTGCAAGCTTTACCCTGCAACCTTCTTTTTACATTTGAGATGCAAATTGTGAGCCATGATGTGGAAAAATCACTGCAGCATCTACTAGAGAGCAATATCTGCTCTGCACTATATATAAGGGCCTCATGGCGGGAATGTCAATGGCCCTTAGATATTGAAATGATAGGATTATAATGGGTTTGTGGCAGGGAGTCTGGCCTCTGGTCACTGGCCACCAACTTATTAATGGGTTTTTTCATTTTTAGCTGAAATACTGTACAGGTAGAAACTCATTTATCCAGTTGGTTCCATCTGGTTTTACATAAAGGGGCCCAATGTTTTAGGGTGAACTCACAATGGGTATTGTTGGCCTGAACTGGGCCCGATTTTGATTGTCCTCCCTCCTCTGCAAATCAGCACTGGGCTATAAGTAAGTGTCCGCGGGCACACTTCATCATCACCTCTGTCAATCAGACCACAGTGATGTCTGTTTCTGTGCTCAGTCATCTATGGAGAGGTCGGTACTCACACTGATGTGAACTGTACCAAACCACAAGTGAACCATGTCCAGGAACACCTCTTCCTAGTAGTTCTGGGCACGCTATGCCTAACCATTCCTGGTCATGGTTTGGAGCACTCACACTACACAAATTACCCCAACTAAGGGGGTGAACTTGTACTGGGCACAATTAGCCACTTCAGCCCCGGAGGATTTGGCTGCCCAATGACCGGGCCATTGCGATTCGGCACTGCATCGCTTTAACTTACAATTGCACATGCAAGGTGGTTCCCGAACAAAATTTACGTCCTTTTTTTCCCACAAATAGAGCTTTCTTTTGGTGGTATTTGATCACCTCTACGGTTTTTATTTTTTGTGCTATAAACAAAAAAAGAGTGACAATTTTGAAAACAAAAGGAATATTTTTTACTTTTTGCTTTAATAAATATCCCCAAAAAAGATATAAAAAAACAATTTTTTTTCCTCAGTTTAGGACGATATGTATTCTTCTACATATTTTTGGTAAAAATCGCAATAAGCGTATATTGAGCATATATTGATTGGTTTGCGCAAAAGTTATAGCGTTTACAAAATAGGGGTAGTTTTATGTCATTTTTATTATTATAATTTTTTTACTAGTTATGACATCGATCTGCGATTTTTATCATGACTTTATGGCAGACGCATCAGACACTTTTGATGCTATTTTGGGACCATTGTCATTTTTACAGCGATCAGTGCTATAAAAATGCACTGATTACTGTGTAAATGACACTGACAGGGAAGAGGTTAACCACTAGGGGGCGAGGAAGGGGTTAAGTGTGTCCTAGGGAGTGATTCTAACTGTGCAGATGATCAGTGTCCTGTCACAAGGCTCCTCCTCTTCTCCTCCCGTCCCGACCAGAGCAGATGCTATGAATGATGCCGCGCGGAGGCTGGTAGGCGGAGCATTAGGCTCTGCCTCTACCAGCTAAACAACGTGCACGCCGTGCACCAGACAGTATGGCCCATTGATCGTTCCATCTATGGGGGCGGCACTGGCAGTCGCTCCCCATAGTTTGTGACCGCGGCATGCTCCTGTGACACAGAGAAAGGCAGCCAGCCCCGGGAGGCGGTAGCCAGCCGCAGGAGGCAGCGGCCGACAGCTCCGCGGGAAGCAATCTGAGCGGGTGGCTGCCTCAGAGTTGGGAAGACGGGTGGGGGGGTTTTCGTGCGGGGGGGCCCGCGAAAACGAAACGCCGCCCCCGCAAAGTGCCGGCCTAGGCCAAGATACATCTCTGTGTATGGGGCATAACTGTATAAATATCACTGACAGGAAGGGGTTAACACTAGGGGCAATCAAGGGGTTAAGTGGGTGTTCCCTCAGCATGTTCTAACTAAAGGGGAGGGGAGTGTCTTCTCTACTCTGAAAGCACGGGGATCTGTCTTCTCTCCTCTTACACACACAAATCCTTGTGCTGGTGCTCGTGCATGCGATTGTGCCCCCTGGCCACGCGCATCGGGTTCCCCACTGTGCAGCATGTGAGTGTGGCTGCCTCCGGGGGTGCCCGAGCGCCCTCTGGTGGCTCTCCAACGCCATATATATATATATGGGATTTTGCCCAGGAGAGACATGCTGTATATGCAGTATATCTGCAGTATATCTGTGTGAGCCGGTCGGGAACTGGTTAAAGGGTGCTGTGACTGAGTAGGAGAAACACTGTACTATCCAATAGTTCTGATGGCTGGATCAACAGGTATTTACCAAATCTTCCACAGAATACTTAGGGAAACAGAAACCTGGTATTAGGCAGTCTACATCACATATGAAATGTTATAGTTTGAGCACCAGTCATTCTTTTAGTGGAATAAAACAATTTATAACACATAAACGCTCCTCTCTTGCCTTGTAACCAGTCAGTGTGATTAGGTGGAGCGGCACCTTTAAGTATCTCGCCTGCCACAAGTCCTGGATTGTCATGCTTGTGTGCCTGGTCACGTGTTTCCTTTCTTTCCCCAGTAGCAGCTGTGCGCACATGAATAGTAAATCAAGAACAGTACACTGTTACTTACACTTATTTCAAAGATTTCCTATCGCAGTCTATTTCCAGCCCTGGCAATCTGCTCGCAGTCATCCCGCCTCTATACTAATTTTGTACAGTAAACACCTGACTGACATCTGGCATTTCTGTAACCCATCAAATATGGTTTGTTCTTTAGAGAATCGCTTTCCGGCGCTTCGTTTAAGGGTCTTATGATAATATTAAACCTTCTTTACAGGTTGTAAAGTGGAGAAGAAGACGAAGAAGCCGAGGATTCACATCAAAGCCGATGGAAACATATTTTTCGGCTTCCATTATTTTTATTTTCAAACCGTTTCTAGCAAATATTTTGCATCAGTCTTGTTTCATTTGGGTCCTGAGCGACAGATAAAAGGGTATCTCTTCCCAAGTTTATATCATATTAATTGGTAGGAGAGAGTAAGCTGAATCACCCGTCACCCGCATATCGCTAGCAATTTCTTCACTAAGAAGATCTATTTGCTTAAATTTCTTCACTGGCAAACCAACAAAACCATGACTACTTTGTTTGGCTAAGTGATGTTGTCTGGCTCCTCCCTCTGAACCATCCTTTAGAAATCAGTAGAGAATGAATCAACTAATAGGGAGAGCTGCCAGAACAATTCAAACAGGGTTAACCACTTCATTACTGGCCACTTAAACCCCCTTCGTGCCCAGACCAATTTTCAGCTTTTAGCGCTGACGCATTTTGAATGACAATTGCGCGGTCATACAACACTGTACCCAAATTATATTTTTATCACTTTTTCCCCACAAATAGAGCTTTCTTTTGGTGGTATTTGATCACCTCTGCGGTTTTTATTTCTTGCGCTATAAACAAAAATAGAGCAACAATAAAAAAAAAAAATTGAATATTTTTTACTTTTTGCTATAATAAATATCCCCCCCCCCCCCAAAAAAAATAAAAAAAAAAAAAATATATATATATATATATATATATATATATACTTTTTTCCCCCTCAGTTTAGGCCGATACATATTCTTCTACCTATTTTTGGTAAAAAAAAAATCGCAATAAGCATTTATCTATTGGTTTGCGCCAAATTTATAGCGTTTACAAAATAGGGAATAGTTTTATTGCATTTTTATTAATATTTATTTTTTTACTACTAATGGCGGCGATTAGCGATTTTTTTTGTGACTGCGACATTATGGCCAACACATTGGACAATTTTGACACATTTTTAGGACCATTGTAATTTTCACAGCAAAAAGTGCTATATAAATGCATTGTTTACTGTGAAAATTATAATTGCAGTTTGGGAGTTAACCACTAGGGGGCGCTGAAGGGGTTAAGTGTGACCTCATATGTGTTTCTAACTGTAGGGGGGGGCGGGGCTTTTTTGGGACCATTCACATTTATACAGCGATCAGTGCTATAAAAATGCACTGATTACTGTATAAATGTGACTGGCAGGGAAGGGGTTAACACTAGGGGGCGCTGAAGGGGTTAAATATGTTCCCTAATGTGTGATTATAACTGTAGGGGGAGGGGACTCACAAGGGGAGGAGACCGATGTGTGTTCCTCTGTACTGGGAACACACATCGGTCTCCTCACCTGACAGGACCGTGGATCTGTGTGTTTACACACACAGATCCACAGTCCTGCCATGATTGCGGGCAATCGCGGGCACGCGCACCGTGTCCTGCGCGATGCCGTGGGTGCGGGCCCCCTAGCCGGCTGGGAAGCCCAGGACGTCATCTGACGTCCACCCAGGATAGGAGATCCCATCTGTGGACATCATATGTCTATGGGCGGTAGGGAAGTGTTTAAATGAGGCATGTGTATGTAAATGATAATGTAAGGAATATCTAATTGTAAATAAAGCTACATGTCATGATTCCCGTAGGGGAGGCCATGTAACCAAATTAAATTAATAATAAATATAAATGAATAAATGCAATGATTTAAATTCCATTAATAAATATGCTACATAATATGATATGTAATGTATCATATAAATAATATATAATACATGATGTAAACGAAGAAAGACATACTGTATTATTGGCGTATAACACTCACTTTAGAGTGTAAACTTATACGCAGGGGGGTGTAGAATGTTTTTTTCCTGAAACTTCCCTCTGAAAGTTAGGGTATGTGTTATACGCCTGTGCGTGTTATACGCCGATAAATACGGTAATAAATAACAATAATCACATTGACATATTTAATATTATAATTTATAAACATAATTGATACAAGCAATGACAGTTAATTAATTAATTAGGTAAACATACAAATCCAGGAAGTATAATACTTGGCTAGGCATCCTTGAGTGAAGACTCAACGCGTTTCATGACGTTTACAACCAATCACCAGGAGTAGGATGCATGCATTTTGGCTTAAAAGTAAGATAAATAAATGGGTAATACTATTTGAGACCCTACTTACCCATTTATTTATCTTACTTTGTAGCCAAAATGCATGCATCCTACTCCTGATGATTGGCTGTAAACGCCATGAAATGCGTCATATATTACATATCATATTGTGTACCTTATTTATTATGGAATTTAATTCATTGGATTTATTAATTTATATTTATTATTAATTTAACATGGTTACATGACCTACCGTACCCTACGGGAATCATGACATGTAACTTATTTACAATTAGATATTCCTTACATTATCATTTACATACACACGCCTCATTTAAAGTCCCACAATCCATTTCCTTTTCTTTCTACATAAACCCTCCTATCCTTTACAGCCAAGGAAGCTGCCATCTTGGCCTCAAGCAAATGTGACAGACGTCATTCATAGCATGTCTTGAGTGTAATGCCCCGTACACACGATCGGTCCATCCGATGAGAACGGTCTGATGGATTTTTCCATCGGTTAACCGATGAAGCTGACTGATGGTCAGTCGCGCCTATACACCATCGGTTAAAAAAACGATTGTGTCAGAACGCAGACACGTAAACCACATACGGCGGCACTATAAAGGGGAAGTTCAAATCCAATTGCGCCACCCTTGGGGCTGCTTTAGCTGATTTTGTGTTAGTAAAATACGTTTTGCGCTTTTCTGTCTGTTACAGCATGATGAATGTGCTATCTCCATAACGAACGCTAGTTTTACCAGAACGAGCGCTCCCATCCCCTAATTTAGTCTGAGCATGCATGGATTTTTAACCGATGGTCGTGCCTACTAACGATCGTTTTTTTTCTATCGGTTAGGAATCCATCGGTTAAATTTAGAACAAGTTGGCTTTTTTTGAACCGATGGTTAAATAACCAATGGCGCCCACACACGATCGGTTTGGACCGATGAAAACGGTCCATCAGACTGTTCTCATCGGTTTAACCGATCGTGTGTACGCTGCCTAACTGTTTTGGGAAACCATTAAAAAGGAACTAAACCCATAAATTTTACAGTTTACATAGTTAGTCAGGTTGAAAAAAATACACAAGTCCATCTAGTTCAGCCAAGGGAGGAAAAAAAACCCCCATACAATTCCATATACTAGAGCTGCGCGATTAATCATTAAAAAATCGTGATCTCGATTCAACCCCCCTCAGGATCTCTATGCAGAATTTCCCGATTCATTCAGGTAACAAGTGTAGAGAGTTCTCTGCTCACTCAGCTGTCAAACAAATAAAAAAAACAGGCAGCCTGCCAAATTTTTCACAACATTGTCCATGCTGGTAGATAACTATAAACATTGTAACTTTTCATTCTTAGATCAAAGGGATGAACTTCTGTGTGTAAATGAGGGAAGTTTAACCACTTAAAGACTAAACCTTTTTCTGACATTTGTTTCTTACAAAGTTAAAATCATTATTTTTTGCTAGAAAATTATTTGGAACCCCCATACATTATATATATTTTTTTAGCAGAGAATAAAATGGCGATTGTTGCAAAATTTTATGTCACACGCATTTGGGAAAAAATACACTTCAATAAAAAAAAAAAAAACGAAACAGTAAAGTTAGCCCGATTTTTTTGTATAATGTGAAAGATGATGTTACCCAAGAATCGTGAGAATTGTAATCTTTATTCCAAGCAAAAAAATAGTGATTCTCATTTATCCAGAATTGTGCAGCTCCACCAAATACACAATCCTATAGATATATAACTTTGGAATAAATTGAACAGTTTTGGATGTGTATCTGGCTGTTGGGTCATAAAATAATAATTTATTTTATTGTCTAATCCTTTCATTTTTTTGAATAAAAAATGAAATGGAATGAAGCATGTGAATAAGATAAGTAAGACCAAACTGTATATTGTCTTCAATGATGAATCAAGTTCGTTTTTGGGTTACTTTTGAATTTAGTACTAAAGAACATTAGCAATTTTTTTTTTAATTCAGTGATCCATAAACACTGCATGCTTAACAAAATGATTTAATTAATATTATCACAAAACCTATTAATTATAAAACAAAACTACAATGACATTTAAAATTATCAAATTTTTTAAAATAATTATACATTTTATTTCTAATTTTATAGACCAAACTGAAGTCTCAACTCACACACCTTTTACTAAAAAAGTAAGCCTAGGTTGACCCCTAAGCAGTTTAATGCAAGCCGCATTTGCAAGGGCAACATAGCCTATTCATTTGAACGGGCTGCTGTGCCTGTGTTTCATGCAGGAAAAGGTTACTGCACCTTTTTTAACCACTTCAATACCAGGCACTTACGCACCTTCCTGCCCAAGCCAATTTTCAGCTTTCAGTGCTGCCGCAATTTAAATGATAATTGCGCGGGCATGCAACACTGTACCCAAACTATTTTTTTTATCAAAAAGGATTATCAGAATAGCAAAAGAGGACAGGAAAATTGCAGCAAAAAGCCAAACTCTAGACCAGTGTTTCTCAATGCCAGTCCTCAAGGCACTCTTGTTTTTTAGGATTTCCCTCAAATGAAATAGCTATGGTAATTACTAAGGGCCATTTCACACGGGGCGGATCAGTAATGATCCGCCTCCTTGTGTCCGTAAGCTCAGCGGGGATCGCTCCGTATATCCCCGCTGACCCGGCGGCTGACAGGGCGGTCCCTGCACAGTGTGCAGGAACCGCCCTGTCTTTAATCCACTCTCCCCAATGGGGGATCGCATGAACATGGACAGGGACAGATTTTCTCTCCCTGCCGCCCCAAGGCCAGGTTTTGCAATGCACCCCCTCCACACCAACCGAACCACCCCCCCTCCCCCAAATCAACAAAGAATGGCAACCGGATGGCAGGGGCGGCGTGGTTAGTTCAAATATTTTTTGTTTCTTTTATTTTTTTTTACTTTTTTTTGATTATTATTTGTAGCTTGTCTTTTTTTTGGTTTTTGTATGTTTCTTTTTATATGTAATATTATTTTTCTTATTCTTTACTTTTTTATTTTATTAATTTAATTATTATTTCCTTTTTATTTTTTTTATTTTTATTTATTTTTATCAATTTGTTTTCACTTGTTTTTATTGCTATCACACAGGAGAAAACAATCCCCTGCGTGATAGCAATTGAAGGTGACAGGTTCTCTTTATTGACCCTGTCACCTCCAAAACAGGAGTCCTAGCACTGTGCTAGAACTCCTGTCACAGCTGAGATGGGAAGAGCACAGCTCACCCCGCAATAACTTGTTAAAGAATGAGCGGATTCCCCCACACTACATTTAGTCCTGCTAGAAAGCAACTTACCGACCTTAACTGTATGTTCTGGGCGTTGGGGGAATCGATGCCGCTGCCGCCCCTCGGCACCCTGCCGCCCCAAGGCCTGGCCTAGGTGGCCTTGTGGGAAATCCGGGCCTGAACACGGACTGTGTGTCCGTGTTCATCCGATCCAAACCGCAGACGGAAGAAAAAATAGGGTTTTCTTCCGTCCGCAAAATCGGATCTTTGCGGAGGCGGGTGATTACGGGTGTCAGCGGATGTTTATCCGCTGACAACCGCAATCACATAGGGACCAATGTATGTCCCTTTTTCATCCGCAAACGGATGGATGAAAAAGGGACATATACGGTCCGCACATGTGAAAGGGGCCTTAGACAGTGAAACTGATCAAATCACATGTGCAAAATAATTGAAAGCCTGAAAACATGACCTGTTGGGGCACCTTGAGAACTGGAGTTGAGAAACACAGCTCTAGACAATCTATAGTTATACTTTACAATGATATCAATAAATACGATTAGTTAATACTATACCTACTATCTGCAAAGTGTCACATCTGATATTATTTTCTTCTCCTATGTTATGTTTTTATTGTTAAAATGACTAAATAACGGACATGAAAATGGGATCCAGGCAGAAAGACTTCTGGCTAATTAGGAGTTAAGACAATTTTCCCATTTAGGCCCATAATCTATTAGAAAGAGTAAAATAAGACCTATATTTACTGGATTCAATATACCACAGTTGTTAAAATGTCACCTTTAAAATGCTGATATTGATTTAGTGTATGAGATCTAATAGGCTGTTTTCTACACCAGTAAATCGTGAAAACTCAGAATAACATCTGTTTATACTGATCAAGATAAATACGAGGCACTTTTTTGTTCTGTCATTTGTCCTGCTTATTTGAATAAGGTGTTTGGCTTAGATTGGTGTGTCGGTTAAAGCACCAGCAATTTAGAAGGTGCATTAGGGTTGATTTACTAAGGGCAAATAGATTGTTCACTTTGCAAGGAAATGTTCACTTTGCAAGAGACATTTTTCCTAGCTTAGTGAATGGAAACTCTGTTGCCTTCCATCATCCAATCATGTTCAAATCAAATGCATTTTTTTTTATGTTAATTTTCTTTGCACATAAATGGGTATTCACCGCACTCAATAAGAGCTGGGGAAAATTCCCCTGCAAGGTGCAACTTCTCTTGCCACGTAAACAGCCTATTTGCCTTTATTAACCTTCCTAGCGGTATTCCCGAGTCTGGCTCGGGGTGAAATTTTTATACCAAAATCGGTATCCCCGGCCCAGACTCGAGCTTGCCTCGCTGCAGCCAGAGACAAAGTTACTTACCTTGTCCCTGGATCCAGCGATGCCGCCGCGCTGTGTGAGTGAGCGGGACCTCGCTCGATTCACACTGTTCTCCTGTGCCGCCGATCTCCGTTCCCTGCGACGTTACGACGCACGGGGGCAGGCAGAGAACGGCGCCAAATTCAAAAATGTAAACAAACACCTTACATACAGTATACTGTAATCTTATAGATTACAGTACTGTATGTAAAAAATACACACCCCCCTTGTCCCTAGTGGTCTGCCCAGTGTCCTACATGTTATTTTATATAATAAAAACCTTTCTTTCTCCCTGCAAACTGTAGATTGTCCATAGCAACCAAAAGTGTCCCTTTATGTCAAAAATGGTTTTAGATCAGCTAGAAAACAGCGATAATAATTATAATCACTTGCAGAATTGTGCGATAGCGATTTGTGGGGAAATTCGTCATAAAAAAATAAAAGTAATGACAGCAACAATTCTGCAACTGAGCAAATTTCAGTGATTTTGAGTTGATTACATTATTGAATAATTTTTATTATAATTATATTATTACTTGTTATAGTTATTTATAATTATTTATTATATTATAATTTATAATTTTGTTTTTAAAAAAATGTCATACCCGGGATGCCTACTAGACTCTTGTTTGGTCAGATTTAAGTGAGTTATTCCTAAAAATTACAGGCCTACAGTATAAAACGCCAAATTTCCTTGCAAATAATGGTACCGCTTTCAGCACCTTTTTTCTGAAATAATCATACCGCCAGGGAGGTTAAAGCAACCCCATAACGTTTCAAAGTTCTTCTAAATAACAAAAGTTTTTGTGTACCGTATTTTCCGGCGTATGAGACGACCTTTTATACTTAAAAATATCCCCCAAAAATCGGGGGTTGTCTTAAACACTGGTATTAAATGCCTACCACTTGATGTTAGCCCGCTGGATGCGCGGTAATACTGTATGTAGCTTTGGCTACATACATTATACCGCGCTGAGCCAATCGTGGCGAGCGATGTATTCTATTAACGAATACAAAGCCTGCTCGGATTGGCAGTGGTTATAACATCATCAGCCCATGCCTCTCTGACTCTCCAAGCCAATCCGAGCAGGCTTTGTATTCGTTAATAGAATACATTGCTTGCCGTGATTGGCTCAGCGCGATATACTGTATATATACTGTATACAGTATGTTACCGCATGCACTGAATAAAGTCTGTTCCTGTCAGCGGTTGTTCCGGCTACCCCTCGGCTTCTCTTCCTTCCACGGCCATCTCGCCATCCACCACCGGAGCTTTGGTATAAAGCACCTGACCCTCCATCTGTCTCTGCACACATTGGTTCTCCCTCTACAGTGGATTTTGCCGGGGCACATGAGGTATTTACCACCACAGCATTGCTTCACAAAGTTGCACAAACGTATTATTGCTCTTTCAGTATGTTACCGAAGCTTCTAGACAGACTAGTTGGAAAGGGGGTCGTCTTATATGGCAAGTGTATCTCAAACCCAACCTTTTAGCTGGAAAATTAGGGGGTCGACTTATACACCCAGTCGCCTTATACGCCGGCAAATACGGTACCTAGTGTTGTTTGGCTGTTTATTATAGCTGGTGATTGGCTGTTTATTAAAAGTAATCTAGGTGGCTCTACAGTGCTGGTTCCCGGGCTCTCCTGTTCCTCCGGGGAACCCAGGACCACGGTAAATTAACCAGTGACCAGTATGAGAGAGTGAGAGCGATAACACCGAATTTAACACACCTGCTCCTCATTCACACCTGAGACCTTATGACACCGGGGAGGGAAAATGGCCAATTTAGACATTTTCACTTAGGGGTGTACTCACTTTTGTTTCCAGCAGTTTAGACATTAATGGCTGTGTGTTGAGTTATTTTGAGGGGACAGCAAATTTACACTGTTATACAAGCTGCACACTCACTACTTTACATTGTAGCAAAGTGTCATTTCTTCAGTGTTGTCACATGAAAAGATAGAATAAAATATTTACATAAATGTAAGGGGTGTACTTACTTTTGTGAGATACTGTATATCCATATACTGTTATGACCACTGCCAGGTAAAGCGAATAAAATGAATTATCTTGTTACAATGGCACCTGAAAGTGGGTGGGATATATAAGGCAGCAAGTGAACATGTTGTCCCTGATGTTGATGTGTTGAAAGCAGAATAAAAATAACAAGCGTAAAGATCTGAGCGACTCTGACAACAGCCAAATTGTAACGGCTAGATGACTGGGTCAGAGCAACTCCAGAATTGTAGCGCTTGTGAGATGTTGTGAGTCTGCACTGGTCAGGATCTACCAAAAGTGGTCCAAAGAAGCAAATGTGGGAAACTGGGTCAGGACGGCCATGGCTCATTGATAGATGTGGGGAGTGAAGACTGGCTGATATGGTCTGATCCAATAGAAGAGCTGCTGTAGCTCAAATTGCTGAAGTTAACCACTTGCTGAGCAACCGCCGCAGTTTTACTGGCACGGCTGGGCGAAACAACGTTACCTTATGTCACTTTGCCTTTCAGCGTACACACGGAGCCGATGTGAGTGCCCAGCGGGCGCAAAAGACCCCCAGGCACCCGCAATCGATTGTGACAGGGCGAGAACCGGGATCTGTGTGTGTAAACACACAGATACGGTTCTCTCAGGGGGGAGGAGACTGATTATGTGACCATACAATGTCTGAACATCGATCTCTCTCTTCCCCTAGTCACTCCCATCCCCTCCACAGTTAGAACACACCTAGGGAACACAGTTATCACCTTGATCGCCCCCTAGAGTTAACCCCTTCCCTGCCAGTGACATTTACACAGTAATCAGTGCATTTTTATAGCACTAATCGCTGTATAATTGTTAATGGTCCCAAAAATTTATCAAAAGTGTCCAATCTTTCCGCCACAATATCGCAGTCCCGATAAAAATCGCAGATCGCCGCTTTTACTAGTAAAAAAAAATGCAGACATGATCAAATACCACAAAAAAAAACCTCTATTTGTGGGGTGCAATGTCGCACGACCGCACAATTGGCAGCTAAAGCAAAAAATGCTCTGGTCAGGATGGGGGTAAATCCTTCCGGGGCTAAAGTGGTTAATTCTGTTTTTGATACAAAGGTGTCAGAACACACAGTGCATCACAGTTTATTGTTTATGGGGCTGTGTAGCTGCAGCCTGGTCAGGACACCCATGATGACCCGTGTCCACAGCCAAAAGTGCCTACAATGGCCACATGAGCACTGGAACTGGACCACAGAGCACTGCAAGATGGTGGCCTGGTCTGATGAATTCAAGAATGCTTTCAGGAGTTTGCTATGTTGACTTGGCCTCCAAATTATTCAGATCTCAATCCAATCGAACATCTGTAGGATGTGCTGGAAAAAAAAGTCTGCTCCATTGATGCCCCACATCTCAACTTATAGGAAGGATCTGCTACTGATGGCTTGGTGTCAGATAGCACCTTCAGAGGTCTAGTGAAGCCCATGCCCCGGTTATGGTGGGTGGTCATAATGTTAGGTCTGATTGGTGTATATATACCGTATATACTCGAGTATAAGCCGACCCGAATATAAGCCGAGGCACCTCATTTTACCACAAAAAAAATGGGAAAACGTATTGACTCGAGTATAAGCCCAGGGTGTCCATCTGCATGCCTCACTGTGCCTCACTTTGCCTCACTGTGTCCATGTGCATGCCTCACTGTCCCCATGCCTCACTGTGTCCATGCCTCACTGTGTCCATGCCTCACTGTGTCCATGACTAGACTTACGTTTAACATGGGAGTATATAGAAGGGGTGCCCAAATTTGAAAAAACGGTGCTCCCCGGCCGTAGGTCTCCCAGACAGCAAACTTTGCACATTTGTAGAGAAAAACTAGGGCTACATGTGAGTCAAGGGCTACATGTGGGCCGGTACCGGGTCCCCAAATGTACCTGGAGAAATGACTGTTTAACATTAGAGTCTATGGAAGGGGTGCCCGACTTTGAAAAATCGGTGCTCCCCGGCCGTAGGTCCCCCAGACAACAAACTTTGCACACTTGTAGAGTAAGAGAGGGGCTATATGTGTGCCAAGTGGGGACTCAAGTATTAGCCGATGGGGGCATTTTCAGCACAAAAAATAAAGTGCTGAAAAACTTGGCTTATACTCGAGTATATACGGTATGTAAAAAATGCTACTTGGCATAGGTGTGCCTGGGCACACCCTAATCACCCCATGTACGTTAACATTATCCAGGAGTGGCACCAGGTGGGTGGTTTGGGGTGCCAGTGGCCAGTGTAAATGCCCCCATTATATTAAAGGTTAGGTTCAACCATAGGAACACACTTCACTCATATTTAGAGTGTAGCATAATATGCCCCCAATGAACTGTCTCCCACCGTCAGAGCCTCCTCCATGTGGCAGCAGGTGGCATTCATGTGTGTTTGAGCTTTGGGGTGCACACCCTAATGCAATAGACTGCGCACACCTATGCTACTTGGTATGTGAAGTGGATAGCATCCTCGCAACCTAGACAGCTGTAGTGTGATACAGGGAGCAGGAGCTTACTGTAACCTGCAGCGGAAAGGAAGGCAACATGTGCCATCTCACGTGGTTGACCGTTTCATGGAATGATCTGTCTTTAGTGTAGTCGATTGCCGGTTTTAGTTGTGTTGGGGCCACTATAATGTTATTTTACTAGATAGATAGATAGATATTTACAGATAATATATATATATATATATATTATACAGGTATATATATATATATATATATATATATATAATACAGGTATATATATATATATATATATATATATATATATATACCATTTAATTGTATTATCTCTGATTATATGTATTTTTTAGTGTCGCAAATAAAATGATAAAGCAAAAATGAAACAATTATCCGAGTCTGGGTAACTCACATGGCTTAATAAAAACAGTTTTAGCACTCTAGAGGGTATAATAACAAACGTAACCACACAGGCAACTGTAAGAGTAACATAATTAAAGTTCAGTAAAACTGTTAAGTTTAATTTCATTTACAGAAAAAATGACCAGTATCAGCATAAAAATCGAGTTTATATGCAATAGCAAAAATTGTTTTCCTAATGCATTTATAAAGAAGTTGGCTTTGTAGACGAAGGTTGTCACTGGCCTTATCCATTTAATACTGATAAATTGTGATTTATTTTCATTCCTGTGTGGTTGTAATCATATTGCTTATTTGTAAAAAAAAGTAAAGCATATTTTAGAATTAACACTTAGAGACCAAATTAAATGATATAGTGTCAGGCTGCGGAAGAGGACAGCAGTTTTATAACTTAAGAGCACTCTTGGACAACGTTAAATCTAGTGTGTTATGTCTACTGTATATTGGATAACTAAGAAGTAAAGTTCAATTTTTAGGCAGATATCAAAAGTTCAGATTAATGGAAGATTTTACCCCCTTCCTGACCAGAGCACTCTTTGCAATTTGACACTGCGTCGCTTTAACTGAAAATTGCGTGGTCGTTCGGCGCTGTACACAAATTAAATTTGAGTATTTTTTTCCCACAAATAGATCTTTCTTTTGGTGATATTTGATCACCTCTGCAGTTTTTATTTTTTGCGCTATAAAAAAAAAAAGAGTGTACATTTAAAAATTTTTTTTTACTTTTTGCTGTAATAAATACCGTATTTGCCGGCGTATAAGACAACTGGGCGTATAAGACGACCCCCTAATATCCAGCTAAAATGCTGGTTTTGGGATATACTCACTGTATAAGGCCCCGTACACACGTCCGAGGAACTCGACAGGCAAAACTCATCGTTTTGCTCGTCGAGTTCTGTGTGAAGCCGCCGAGGATCTCGGCGAGCCAACTTTCCTCATTGAACAACAAGGAAATCGAGAACATGTTCTCTATTTGGCTCGACGGCTTCCTCGGCCCAAAGTGTACACACGCAGGGTTTCTCGGCAGAATTCAGCTCCGATCGAGTTTCTGGCTGAATTCTGCCGAGAACCTCGGTCGTGTGTACGGGGCCTAAGACGACCCCTCACTATGCCATTATACATGCCTCACTGTGCCAGTATGCCTGCCTCACTGTGCCAGTATGCCTGCCTCACTGTGCCAGTATGCCTGCCTCACATTGCCAGTATGCCTTGCCTCACTGTGCCATTATGTCTGCCTCACTGTGCCATTATACATGCCTCACTGTGCCAGTATGCCTGCCTCACTGTGCCATTATGCCTGCCGCACTGTGCCAGTATGCCTGCCTCACTGTGCCAGTATGCCTGCCTCGACGATCTTCCTACCTTCTCCTGTTTGCAGAGTTTCTCAGGCTGTGGGCGTCCATTATTCAAAATCCACGCCTCCTCCTCAGGCTGTTCCGTGATAGGCGGAACACAAATTTTCCCAGCAGAGCCTCTGTTCAGTGTTCCGCCTATCACGGACTGTCCCGGATTTGGAACAAAGTCACCTTTCCTCCTTATTTGTCCCTCATTTTGGTCTGATCTATATAGTTCTAAATAAAATGCACTACTTATCTATCAAAAAGTGTTTCTCAGTGCTAAACCTTTCATCCAATTTCTAAATTGCTGCATTTATAAATTCCAAAAGCCAATATAAAGGAATAATAGTTGTATTAAAAAAAAGCACTTGTGGGTTTAACCTATAATTTTGTTTGTACAATTATCCTTTGATGGGCGTGGCAGGGGGGGTGTCCTATGCCTACATACTTTTAATAATAGGTGTCGATCATTCTCATCTCAAAAAGTTGGGAGATATGATTTTTGTGTCCCCCCCCCCACCACATGTTTAAAGCCTACGTGCAACCATTCTTAACCTCTTCCATACCGGGCAGTTATACACCCATCCATACCGGGCCTATTCTGGCACTTCTCTCCTACATGTACAAATCATAATTTTTTTGCTAGAAAATTACGCAGAACCCCCAAACATTATATATGTTTTTTTTAGCAGACACCCTAGGGAATAAAACGACGGTCATTGAAACCTTTTATCTTGCACGGTATTTGCGCAATAATTTTTCAAACGCCTTTTTTTGGGAAAAAAATTGTTTCATGAATTAAAAAAATTTAAAAACAGTAAAGTTAGCCCAATTTTTTTGTAAAATATGAAATATGATGTTACACCGAGTAAATAGATACCTAACATGTCACGCTTTAAAATTGCGCACACTCATGGAATGGCGCCAAACTTCGGTACTTAAAAATCTCCATAGGCAACGATTTGAAATTTTTTACAGGTTACCAGTTTAGATTTACAGAGGAGATCTAGTGCTAGAATTGTTGCTGGCACTCTAACGCACGCGGCGATACCTCACATATGTGGTTTAAACGGCGTTTACATATGTCGGCGGGACTTGCGTGTGCGTTCGCTTCTGCGCGCAAGCTACCGGGGACAGGGGCGTTAAAAAAATAAATTTTTATTTCTTTTTTTTTTTATATATATTTATTTCTTTTTTACACTTTTTTTTTTAATTTTTTTTTTTTTTTATCACTTTTATTCCTATTACAAGGAATGTAAACATCCCTTGTAATAGGAATGTGTGTGACAGGTACTCTTTATGGAGAGATGCGGGGTCAGTAAGACCCCACATCTCTCCTCCAGGCTGGAAAGCATGAAATCGGTGAAAAAAAATTCACCGATCTCATGCTTGTGGTTGCTTAGCAGCCGCAATCGCGGCTTTGTTTACTTACGGGACCCGGGCGTGACGTCATCACATCGCGCCCGGGTCCTCCGACGGTCATAGAGATGACTGGTGACCATCTGGTCACCAGTCATCTCTATGCTTCCTGCGAGCGCCGGACGATTCGTTCTCCGGGCCCCCGATGGCACGGGAGAGCCCGGAGAAGCACCGGATGGCGGCGGGAGGGGGGGGATGTCCCCTCCCGCCGCCTGTAAGAACGATCTAGCGGCGGAACCGCCGCTATGATCGTTCTTACGTTGTGCAGAATCGCCGGCAGTTTAGAAGGATATCTGAATGATGCCTCTTAGCTGCAGGCATCATTCAGATATCCACCCGGAAAGCCCAGGACGTCATATGACGTCCACTCTGAACGGCAGAAGTTCTTTGTGGACGTCATTTTACTATGGGCCGGTAGGGAAGTGGTTAAAAATGTTTTCCCTCCCTCGCCTTCTACCTATTCTGCCTAATCTGTATAAAAAAGATTTCTGTACTTATCTATTTTTAACCTCCCTGGCGGTATGATTATGGCAGATTTTAGGTGCTGAACGCGGTGCAATTATTTTGCATGGAAATGTGGCGTTTTACATTGTAGGCCTGTAATTCTAGAAATAACTCACTTAAATCTGTCCAAACAAGAGTCTAGTAGACAACCCGGGTATGATAAAGTTTGAAACACAAAATCATAAATTATAATATAATAAATAACTATAAATAATTATAACTAATAATAATGTAATTATAATAAAAATTATTCAATGTAATCAAATCAAAAACACTGAAATTTGCTCAGTTGCAGAATTGTCGCTGTCATTACTTTTAGTGTTTGATTATGAATTTCCCCACAAATCGATATCGCTCAATTCTGCAAGTGTTCTAATTTATTATCGCTGTTTTCTAGCTGGTCTAAAACCACTTTTGATGTAAAGGGACACTTTTTCGTTGCTATGGATAATCTACAGTTTGCAGGCAGAAAGAACAGTTTTTATTATATAAAAGAACATGTAGGACACTGGGCAGACCACTAGGGACAAAGGGGGTGTGAATTTATTTCATACAGTACTGTAATCTATAAGATTACAGTATACTGTATGTATTGTGTTTATTTTCTTTTTTGAATTTTGCGCCGATCTCCGCCCCCGTGCGTTGTAATGTTGCAGGGAACGGAGCTCGGCAGCACACAGACACTGTGTGAATCGAGCAAGGACACCGCTCGATCACACAGCGGGGAGGCATCACAGGATCCAGGGACAAGGTAAGTAATTCCCTGCCTGTGGACACTGGGAGGCGATCCCGAGTCTGGCTCGGGGTTATCGCTTTTGGTTCTGAAATTCCACCCCGAGCCAGACTCGGGAATACCGCCAGGGGGGTTAAGGCAGGTCTGGTCCAGTCATGTGGTCCCAAAGCTTTGGCTTTCCTATGTCATGGAGCATTAAACAAAGGCTGGGAATCTCGGGAGCCATGATGTCACCCATAGACTCCCATGTCCAAGCCGTTGTCGTAGTCCCTCCTCTCCCCTGCAGCAGCCACTCACTGACACAGGGGAGCCAGAGCTGCAGAATTATGTGACGGATTAGTGCAAACATGGTAGGCAGTATAGGTAAAAGGAGGGGGAGAAATATTTTTTAAGAATAGTTTGTTTTAGGTTTGAAGTATACTTTTAGGCCTGGTTCACACCTACTGTATGCATTTTTTTAGTGCATTTTCAAGTTTTGCAGAAACACACTACAGTCCATTTAACATGGTTTCCTATGGATGTACCGTATTTATCTTGCTATAACGCGCCCCGGCGTATAGCGCGCACCCCCGAACTTGAAGGAAAATTCCTGGAAAAAAAAATACTTACAGTTTGGATGCCCCTCGTCGGTGTCTTGCCCGTCGTCCATGGCGTCCATCGGCGGCCTCGTCCGGTCCGGCGTCCTTCTGCGGCCATCGTGGTGTCCTCCCCGCTCGATCCCCGCTTCCCGCGCTGTGTTTGAACCACTCTGCCGACATATACCGAGCGCAGTACATTCGGGTATAGTCGGGCAGGCTCGGCTCCTCTAGCGTAAAGGACGTACAGGACGTGACCGCGAGAGGAGCCGAGCCTGCCCGACTATACCCGAGTGTACTGCGCTCGGTATATGTCGGCGCAGTGGTTCAAACAGAGCGCGGGAAGCAGGTATTGGCATATATTGCGAACCCACGATTTTGCCCTGCGCGGTATACGCCGATAAATACGGTAGTTTACATCTGTGCATTTTATGGAAAGGGCCAGAGATGTTTTTCAGTTTTTTTGGTTCCATAGACTTCAATGGATCAAAAACATGTATTGAAAAATGCAAAATGCATTTGGAATATGCAAACTGCAACCTGCATAGGTGTGAACCAGGCCTTACAGGCAGAAACTCAGAAAGTTGAACTTCACCCTAGTCTTGAAGGCTAATACCTTTTAACATCTTATTTACCATGAAGGAAAATTCTACATGTTTTTCAATTCCTTCTAACCAGCAAAGCTCACTGTTGGGGTTTTTTCTTTTGTATCCTAATATCATTTGCTGTGTTTGGATGCTGCTATAGTTTACATACCCCTCGGGTGGAGGATGTGCAATCAGACTCCCATGAACAGTATTCAACGCACTTTGATTGTCATCAGCTGCAGCTTATTATTCCGTCAAGGATTCCTCCTGTTTATCGATGACAAACAATGTGCAATCACTTTCTATTGATTGTAAATCGCTTTGCATAGGCTGGCGGGCTTGGCAAAGCAGACTGTGACGCCTCTTGTCCATTGCTAGGCGCGAGAAGGCCCATGGCGCTGAAATGGATTCAATTAAATATTGTTACCTTTGTGCATGAAAGTCACATTGCAGCTCCCAAAATGTTGGGTACTGCTTGAATCATTGCAATAGCTGCTATTATGTGCTAGAAACTTTCTCAAGCTGGGTCATCGATATTTATTTTGTTTTTTTGCACTTTGCCTTTTGTATTGACTCAATCAACAAGTTGTTTTAAAGGAGAACTGTACCACAAGAATTATGAAGCCTGATATTGCCTATCTCCCTGTTGAGTAGGGTAACCAGACATCCCCGGTTTCCGGGGACAGTCACTGGACAGAGGACACTGTCCCCAGGGCCAGTCTGTCCCTGGACTTGTCCCCGGATTGGAGTGGCATGGGGGGGGGGGGCAACCGATATTTTTGCACCAGGTGCAACATTTAGGGGGGTGTAAAATTATTACTTTACCTCGGCCATGTGCAGAATGCCACCCTCGATAGGGTGACTAGACTTCCACGGTTTGTAGTGGTCAGTGTAGGAATCCGGTAGGTCAGTGTAGTGGTCAGTGTAGGAATCAGGTAGGTTAGTGCAGTGGTCAGGTAGGTCAGTGTAGGAATCAGGTTGGTCAGTACCACTGTACTAGTGGAAGGGATTTAGGGAGTGCTAAAAGCCTGAGGGTTAGTGGGCGCAAATTTCTTGCCTTGCCCCGGGCTGTGACAATCCATGCTTCACCACTGACTGCATATATAATTTGCGGAAAATGTGTATAAAATAGTTTACCATTTGTCAATAAAAAAGAAATGTCCCCGGATTTCATTTTAAAAATCTGGTCACCTTACTGTAGAGCTCAGTGGTGCCTTTTGCAACAGTGAGGACCCAGAAGATCAACAGTCCCGGAAGTGTCAGTTCATGCAGAAGACTTTAGCTGGGGTATCTTTGGATTGGAGTTGTGCTTTACAGCGTGGGAGGTAGGAGGGCTAAGTACATCTTTACAGTCCCAGCTGTTTTTTTAGTTTGGTGGCTGGGTCACTTTAAGGCTGGGTTCACACTGGTGCGATGCGGGAAACCCTCCAAATCCTGTGCGGGTTCCCACTTCGCACCTGAATCAGAGATGGTTCACTGACATCTGCAAACCGCTGCTGCTTCATCCCCTGATTAAGTCACGTGCAGTGACGTAACGCATAGGGTATGGCCTGAGACTGACGTGGACGTACACCAGACGTGAAGTGAGAGAGCGCACAAATGCTTTGTTTTTATCTTTATGAGGTTTACTACTGTTTTTGATGTAAGAGTCTTTAAGAAGTCTTTAAGAGTCTTTTGAACTTATTACACTATGGGAGGCCTTTCTTTTCCTCTTTTCCCTTGATTCCTATCCTTGCTGGAGCTATTAGATTCTGGGCAGCTGTGTTTACCTGTTATATGGAATTTGGATGTGTGGTGACCGGGCTGGTCATAGAAAGACATGAATATCCCAGTAAAGATCGTGGAACGGAATCCTATGAGGGCTGAAGATTCTTATATTATTTGATGCTGTTTATTTACTTTCTTGAGCCCAGGTTCACACTGGGCTGCAGGACTGAAGCCGTGCGAGTTCAGCTGAACTCGCATGATTTCACTCCCGCTGGCAGTCCCGATTTCGGCCGCGATTATAGAGACATTTGTGCAGGTTTCTGATGTAAATCGCGGGCCGAAATGGCAAAAAGTAGTACAGAAACTACTTTTTGAAATCGGTGCAGCAGGACGGTGCCATTGCCGGCAATTTGCGGCAAATACCACCGTTTTGACATGCGTTTTGACATGTGAAAACGTACCAGTGTGAACCAGGCCTGAGGTGAGAAGTTCTGAGAGCACATAATAAGCCGGATGTAATGAACTTTTATTGGAGATAGACTGGACATGGATAATTATATGGACTAGATATTAATGATTGCTTTACTCTTTCAGCCATGGAAAGCAATCTTAATTGGTTGGACAACTCTTCCACTTTCTGCCTATTTTTTTTCTTGTATAATTATAACGGCTTCAGCTTTCTTCCCATTACCCTTTCTCCCATTTTTGTAAATCAGCCCATTGTATACATTTTAATTTGTGAGATTCCCTCTGGGTTTTCTATAATGTACAATATGTTTTTGTACACCAGCCTTGTGAGTATTTTGCTGAGCTTGGCTCAGATTCAGGAAGGCCTCCATACTTTCAGCAGGAGCTTCAATGTAACAAATCAATTTTCTGACATTTCCCTTTAACCTGTGACGGGACTGAGGAGAGTACGGAAATCACAAAACAGTGGAGTCATGGCACTCTGCTCTTTTCATGCTCTCTCAACAAATATGAAAGATTTATGGCTGCAGATGGGATTCCCTAGAGGTAGAGAAGCTCCATGGCTCTTACAATCAGCTGCGTTTTACTGCTGTCCATGGCTCTCCCTGGGGCCCTGTGCCCTTGCCTTTCAAGTTAGATTTAAAGAGGTTGTAAAGGTTCGTTTTTTTAAATAACAAACATGTCATACTTACCTCCACTGTGCAGCTCGTTTTGCACAGAGTGGCCCCGATACTCGTCTTCTGGGGTCCCTCGGCGGCTTTCTCGGCTCTTCCACGCAAGAGCTAACCCCTGTTCTGGGAAGCGCTCTCCTAAGAAGGGGTTAGGTGCGGGTGCGCTCCCATGTGATACAGTGGCAGCCATAGCCGCCAAAGTATATCACTGGACCCCACCTCCCGGCGCGCCGCATCATTGATTAGATTGACATCAGCGGGAGCCAATGGCTGCGCTACTATCAATCTCCAATGAAGAGCCAAGAACAGCCGAGAAGACAGGGGCGAGAAGCCAGCACGTTCATGATGCGGGACCTTTGAGGGCTCAGGTAAGTAAACTGGGGGGCTTGTAAGCTTCGGATGCTTTTTAACCTTAAAGTGGAGGTTCACCCGGAAATGACAATTTTTAACCTTAGATTGATGCTCATTTTGTCTAGGGGAATCGGGTAGTTTTTTTAAAATCGAAGCTGTACTTACCGTTTTAGAGAGCGATCTTCTCCGCCGCTTCCGGGTATGGGCTGCGGGACTGGGCGTTCCTATTTGATTGACAGTCTTCCGACAGGCTTCCGACGGTCGCATCCATCGCGTCACGATTTTCCGAAAGTAGCCGAACGTCGGTGCGCAGGCACGGAATAGAGTCGCACCGACGTTCGGCTTTTTTCGGCTACTCGTGATGCGATAGATGCGACCGTCGGAAGCCTGTCGGAAGACTGTCAATCAAATAGGAACTCCCAGTCCCGAAGACCATACCTGGAAGCGGCGGAGAAGATCGCTCTCTAAAGTACAGCTTTGATTTTAAAAAAAATAGCCGATTCCCCTAGACAAAATGAGCATCCACCTAAGGTTAAAATTTTTTTTTAGGGTGAACTCCCGCTTTAATGCATAGTACAACCCCTTTAAAGCTGAACTCCTGAGAAATAAACTAAAAAAAAACTACCCTAGTAGTAGGGCCCCCTCTTAGTTTTTGCCAAGGGCAGCTTTTTTCAACCAGGGTGCCTCAGCACCGTGGGGTGCCATGGCAAAATGCCTAAAATTGGCCAAAATTGTTAAATTGTCACTTCCAGGCTACGGAAACGTCAATCATCTGGGCGAAGTCCCAGAGGATATTGCGCCACTGCATAGGAACGCCTACTCCCGCGGGAGCTAGTACCAGGTGAAAAATAGCGATAATACCGTATGTACACCCCCCAAAAAAACAAAACAGCATACTGTACATGTTTGAGGTATACAGAATGTAAGGTTATATACTTGTTTTTTGGGTGAACCCTCGCTTTAGGCTCTGGCCTACAGCCTGCACCCTGGTTCTGACAGTGGAGAACCTCTAACCTGGCTGCAGATCACTTGCCCAGCTATTCCTGCCTTATCAGGTGTGGTTTCTTTGAGCTGCCGAGCAAGAAAAAATGAATATTTCTTTACCATGTCCAGGAACATATACAATATATGAGACAAAGAGAGAAAGTGAGAGATAGAGGGATGGGATCCCCTGTGAAGAAGGCCCTGATGGAACGTTAAGCTTTGTGTGGTTCTCAGGAGTAATAAGCCCCCCCCCCCCCCCCCCACAATCACATACAGTAAGAAGTAATTTATATAGGACCCTGGATAATCAGGCATGGCATTCCCTAAGCTTTTTTCTCAAGGCTGTCCCACTTGGTTATGAAAATACAAATACAGCATGTTAACATATCTTTGAGAGATGATTGATTTGGGTTCATTAAAAACTTGATACTGAACCAGATTCCAGAAAACCCGGGCCGATATGACTGATTTTTTTAATTTACTGTTACAAACAGTAATGAAAATAACTACTTAATGCACCATATAAAAGCCTGTTTATTATCTCCAATGGGATGATATCATTTTATGATTAGTACTCCCACATGATCTGCTTTAAATTGGGTCAGTTCTCTTTCAACATCAACCAAGAATTTTTGCCGAGCCTAGAAAATGGGGTTAAAGCGAAACTCCAGGAAAATCGTTAAATACTCAATAGAAATGCCGATATGCCCACCTGTCTTACCTGCCAAAAGATCGATTCTGCCAGTCTTTTGATTTGTGAGGCTCTGCCACACTACACAGCCAGGCAGGTGACACATATTTCCTAGTTCTGCTTTGCATCTTCCTTTTTCATCTCTCTGCCTCCAGCTTATTTGCTGGACACAGGGGCGGACTGACCATTGAGTCACTCGGGCACTGCCCGAGGGCCCCATGCCACTAGGGGGCCCCATCAGGGTTGCCAGGCTCAGTAAAACCAGGGACAGTATGTAAAAATCTTATCAGTAGATACGCCGACCTAACTCTGAATCTACGCCGACTTATGTTTAAGTGTATGCTCAAACAGAGATACGCCTAAACATATCTAAGATACGACGGCTTGCGCCGTCCTATCTTAGGGTGCAATATTTCTAGGTGGCGCTTCCATTGCGGTCGGCGTAGAATATGTAAATTAGTAGATACGCCGATTCACGAACGTACGCCCGGCCGCCGCAGTACATTTACGCCGTTTCCGTAAGCCATTAGCAGGCCTAAAGTTATTCCATCTATTAGATGGAATAGCAATGTTAAAGTATGGCCGCCGTTCCCGCTTTGAGATTCGTCATTTTTACGTAATTTGCGTAAGTCGTCCGCGAATAGCGATTTACGTCGTTTACGTCCACGTCAAAATCAATAGGCCCGTGCGGCGTACTTAGCCGCAATGCACACTGGGAAATGTAGGCGCATGCGCAGTAAAAAAAAAACGTCAAAAACTTAAGGTCAAGCCTTATTAACATAAAACACGCCCCCTTTACACACATTTGAATTCGGCGCCCTTACGCCCGCCGCTTTAGGCTACGCCGCCGTAACTTAGCAGGCAAGTACATTGTGAATCATGTACTTGCCTAGCTAACTTACGGCGGCGTAGCCTAAACACGCTAAGTTACGCCGTCGCAAGTTAAGGCCATTGTACCTGAATCTACCTATACGTTTTTTTTACATCTGTCCCTGATATGTCCGAAACCGACATGCTTTTGAGGTGAAAATCCAGAGATTTTAGCTGCCCCGCCTCTGCACTGCCTCCTGGCGTGGTGGCCATCTGTAAGCCCAGGGGCCCCATAATCTTCTATTGCCCGGGGGCCCCTTGAGTTGTCAGTCCGCCCCTGGCTGGACAACAAATCAGCATCATCATGTCTGTAATTAGGTGGGTGGTGATCCAGAGGTTAAGGTGGTCGTAAATAAACCTCAGACGTGAAATATAAATAAATATCCCTCTACAGTGTTTCATTTTTGTCTGGTGCTTTGTTCCTGTTCTATCAGCATGAATCACTTCTGGCATGTTTTTCTGACATCAAGAGAAAAAAGGTGACAGGGGAGGGATCTCCAGCTGATTGACAGCCTCGGCTCTGTTCCTGTGTGCTGTATGAAGGGGTGTGTGTCCCTTCCCTCCAATCAGCTCTCAGCGCTCTACTTACTAAGCTCTGCACAGTGTCATTTTAGCTCTCCACCCCCTTTTTTCTGAACTCTCAGACAAAGTAAAAAAATTCTTGAACGAATGTAAAGAAGATACGACCGCAGATAAAGAGGTACAACTTATGTAGGAGAATTCGTTTCACCTCTGTGTATCGCCTGAGGCCAGTTACTTCACTGGGTATATTTAAGGGTTTACAATCCTTTTAAACATAAGTGGTTGTAAACCCTTACACATGCTCAGTGAAGTGACCGGCCTCAGGTGATACTCAGAGATTAAACAAATCCTCCTACATAAGTTGTACCTGTTTATGTGCAGCCAGCACTTCTCTACATCTGTTCAAAGTGCTGAATTATAAAGCTTGTCTGAGAGTTAAGAAAAAAGGGCGGCGGAAAGTTGAAGTTACACTCTGCAGAGCTCAGTGAGAAGAGCCCTGAGAGCTGATTGAAGGGAAGGGACACACCCCCCCCCCCCCCCCTCCACAAAACACACAGGAACAGAGCTGAGGCTGTCAATCAGCTGGAGGTCACTCGCCTGTCACCATTTTCCTCTTGGTGTCAGAAAAACTTGTCAGAAGTTACCAGTGGCGGTGCGTCCATAAAGGCCGCCCCCTCTCTCTCACCAATAGATAGATTCATGCATTACATGAATCTATCTATGGTCGCTGCTGCCACCCCCTATTCATGTGCCCAGCCCCTTTTTGGGTTCCGGGCACCTGAATTACAGTGGTGGGGTATTTTTTTGGAGCACCTGATTAGAGCTGTAGCCTCTAATAGGCGTCCAAAAAGGTGAACAGAGGGCGCCATGCTGTACGATCGCTGTTCACTCAGCGTTGTGTTAGGAAAGCGAATTAATCGCTTTCCTAACACTGAAACACCTCACAGCCAATCAGGTGCTTGGGTCTGTTACCTGTCACCTGATTGGCTGAAACGACAGGCACTGTGATTGGACACCGCCTATCAGGCGTTCAATCATAGCAGAGAACGGGAGAAGACATCGAGGAGCGTGGAGGACCGTGACCCTCTGCCCCACCGAGACAGGTACGTTTCGGGCGGGCGGGAATGCACACTAGCAGCATTCGATGGGCACAGTAGCGGCAATTCATGGGCACACTGGCAGCAATTGGTGGGCACAGTAGCGGCAGTTGATGGGCACAGTAGCAGCAATTTATGGGCACACTGGCAGCAATTGATGGGCACAATGGCAGCAATTGATGGGCACACTGGCAGCAATTGATGGGCACACTGGCAGCAATTGATGGGCACACTGGCAGCAATTGATGGGCACAGTATCGACAATTGATGAGCACACTGACAGCAATAGATGGGCACAGTGTCAGCAATCAATGGGCACAGTGTCAGTAATTGATGGGTACAGTAGCTGCGTTTGATTGCACAGTGGCGGCAATTTATGGGTACAGTAGGTGCATTTGATGGCACAGTGTGACAATTGATGGCACAGTGGCTGCTTTTGATGGGCACAGTGGCTGCATTTGATGGGCACAGTGGCTGCGTTTGATGGGAATAGTGGCTGCATTTGATGGCATAGTGTCAGGAATTGATGGGTACAGTAGCTGCGTTTGATTGCACAGTTGCGGCAATTTATGGGTAGAGTGGCTGCATTTGATGGCACAGTGGCAAAAATGGATGGCACAGTGGCTGCTTTTGTGCTTTTCATGGACACAGTGGCTGCGTTTGATGGGCACAGTGGCTGCGTTTGATGGGCATAGTGGCTGCATTTGATGGCACAGTGACTGCGTTCGATGGGCACAGTGGCTGTGTTTGATGGGCATAGTGGCTGCATTTGCTGGCACAGTGACTGCGTTCGATGGGCACAGTGGCTGCGTTTGATGGGCATAGTGACTGCTTTTGATGGCACATTGGTGGCAATTTATGTTTTTTTTTTTGCAGTCTGTTTGCGCCCCCCCCACCAAAAAAAATTATTTGAGCACCAGCCGCCACTGGAAGTGACTCATGCTGATAACAGAGGAATGAAGCAGCAGACAGAAATGACACTAAGACCCCTTTCACACTGGGGGCCTTTTGCAGGCGCTATAGCGTTAAAAATAGCGCCTGCAAAGCACCCTAAAACAGCTGCTCCATTCACTCCAGTGTGAAAACTTGAATGCTTTCACACTGGAGCGGTGCACTGGCAGGACGTCAGAAAAAGTCCTGCCAGCAGCTTCTTTGGAGCGCATAATGCTCCTAATGCACTCCTGCCCAATCAATGGGCAGTGCCGCCATAGCGCCGGTAAAATGCCGCTGTGGCGGCGCTTTGTGGGCGTTTTTAACCCTTTTTCAGCCGCTAGAGAGGGGTAAAACCGCCCCGCTAGGGGCCGAAAAGCGTCACAATTCTGACGGTAAAGCTTCGCTAAAAATAGCAGCGTTTTACCACGGTCAAGGCTCTGGGCGGCTCAGTGTGAAAGGGCTCTTAGGGCTCTTAAATGAGACACTAGAGAGGGATATGCTTTGTTCATATTTCATGTTGGAGGCTTACAATCATTTTAAGGTTTACAAACTCTCCAGCATCCATCCAACACTGAAATATCAGATTTGGGTGGACAGAACTTTGAATTCTATAAACTGTATGAACTATCTATTTTTTTTCTTTGTCTGGAGTTCTGTTTTTACAAAAAAAAAACATTTTCAACTGCCGTTCATCTGCCAACTATTAGCCGGTAAGCATGTTTGGCCGAGCAGAGGCGGGAAGAGGGTTTTGGCACAACATCATGCGTACAAAGTCATCAAGCGTAGAACTGATGAGGGATAATTATTAAACACATGAACTCATTAACCATATATCAGAGATGTTAGACACAGTGTTCAGAGTGTAAAACGTGACCTTCACAAACAATGGGGAATGAGCCAAACTAAATACACTGGTTTAATATATGATATTATCTTACCATGATCGCTATAAATGCAGTATAGGTATGTTCTAGATGTGTAAATAATAAATATATACCGTATTTGCCGGCGTATAAGACGACCACCTAATTTTCCAGCTAAAATGTTGGTTTTGGGATATACTCACCTTATAAGACGACCCCCCTCCTACTAGTCATGCCTCGCCTCACCTCACTGTGCCATTACATGCCTCACTGTGCCATTGCATGCTTCACTGTGCCATTACATGCCAGACTGTGCCACCATTACATGCCTCACTGTGCCATTACATGACAGACTGTGCCACCATTACATGCCTCACTGTGCCATTACATGCCAGACTGTGCCACCATTACATGCCTCACTGTGCACCATTACATGCTTCACTGTGCCATTACATGCCAGACTGTGCCACCATTACATGCCTCACTGTGCACCATTACATGCCTCACTGTGCCATTACATGCCAGACTGTGCCACCATTACATGCCTCACTGTGCCATTACATGCCAGACTGTGCCACCATTACATGCCTCACTGTGCCATTACATGCCAGACTGTGCCACCATTACATGCCAGACTGTGCCACCATTACATGCCTCACTGTGCCACCATTACATGCCTCACTGTGCCACCATTACATGCCTCACTGTGCACCATTACATGCCTCACTGTGTCACTGCATACCTCACTGTGCCATTGCATGTCTCGACAATCCCTTACCTTATCCATGACATGCAGAATCTGTCAGCCACGCCTCCTTCTCGTGCTGTTCCGTGATAGGCGGAACACTCAGCTTCCCAGGAGACACTGTGTTCAGTGTTCCGCCTATCACGGATGCCATTTGTGTCCAGCGGAGAGAGGAGGTCGGCGTGGCTGCGCTCTGGATGGATGGATCTTCTCATCACTGGACCAGAGATCACCCATTGCTGGATACAGACAATGTTGGAGCAGGGAGCTGGGACCGAGTAGATTACCACCGCTGTATTTTTTTAATTTAATTTTTATTAATAAAGGACTTTTTTCTACGGTGTGTGTGTGTTTTTTCCAACTATTTACACTTCCTTCGTGAAATGGTAGGGGTACAATGTACCCCATTACCAATTCACATGGGGGGGGGGCAGGATCTGGGTTTCCCCTTTGTTAAAGGGGTCTTCCAGATTCTGATAAGCCCCCCGCCCGCAGACCCCCACAACCACCGGGCAAGGGTTGTGGGGATGAGGCCCTTGTCCCCATCAACATGGGGACATCCTCTCCATGTTGAGGGCATGTGGCCTGGTGCGGTTCAGGAGAGGGGGGGCGCACTCTGCCCCCCCCTCTTTTCTGCGGCCGGCCAGGTTAACGTACTCGGATAAGGGGTCTGGTGTGAATTTTTTTGGGGAACTCTACGTAATTTTTTTTTTAAATTTGGGGTGGAATTCCCCTTAAAATCCACACTAGACCTGAAGGGTTTGGAATGGATATTTGGGGGGAACCCCATGTCATTTGTTTTTTTAAATTGACGGCGGGGTTCCCCATAATATCCATTTCTAGATTGTAAGCTCTAACGAGCAGGGCCCTCTGATCATTCCTGTATTAAATTGTACTGTAACTATAATGTCTTCCCTGATGTTGTAAAGCGCTGCGTAAACTGTTGGCGCTATATAAATCCTGTATAATAATAATAATAATAATAATTCCAGACCTGAATGGCCTGGTAATGGAATTTGGGGGGACCCCCACGCTATTTTTTTTATGAATGAATTCTCTCTGAATTGCCAGAGCCGACAATTCATTAGAGCCGCAAGTCCGGTTTTAAAAGACTTTTTTTCCTTTCAGAAATGACACTTTGTGCAGGGACAGTTCTATGTACGGGAAACATGCGCTATTTCACCTGCTAATATTACACCCCCCCCCCCCTAGGTACGAAATTTAAAGTAATATTTCACTTTTATTGTTTCACTTTAAGCATTATTAAATTCACTTCTCCTGAAAAAAACGTCCGTTTTTAAAACTTTTTTTTGCATTGATACATGTCCCCTGGGACAGGACCCAGGTCCCCAAACACTTTTTAGGACAATAACTTGCATATTAGCCTTTAAAATTAGCACTTTAGATTTCTCCCATAGACTTCAACAGGGTGTACCGTGGCTTTTCGAATTTGCCGCCAACACCCCTAATTGTTCGTTGTTCGCCGAACAGGCGAACAGGCAATGTTCGAGTCGAACATGAGTTCGACTCGAACTCGAAGCTCATCCCTAATTTACAGTATGGAGAAGAAAACAACCAATGTTCCAACATTCCAACCTATAAAAAAAAAAAAAACAACCAATGACAGTGAAAAAAAAAAAAAATAACAGATACGAAATAATTAATAATAAAACACAAACATATTGGAAAAGATAACTGTGAAACATCCAAAAAAATAAATAGGAACTCAACACTGCAACAATAATAATAATAACTATAATGAAAAAAATAATAATGAAAGAACAAAAATCTATTAACCACTTTAGCTCTGGAAGATTTTACCCCCTTAATGACCAGGCCATTTTTTGCTATTCAGCACTGAATTACTTTAACTGGTAATTGTGTCGTGAAACACTGTACGCAAATTACGGTACATTTTTGCAATTTTTTTCCACACAAATAGAGCTTTCCTTTGGTGGCATTTGATCACCATACCATATAAAAAAATTAACATTTTGAAGAAAACCCCATATTTTTTTTTCTGTTAGAAAACAAATCAGATGAAAAAAAAAAGAAAATTGAAAAAAATAATAAAATGTCTTCATAAATGTAGGCCAAAATGTATTCTGTTATATGTCTTTGGTAAAAAAAAAAAAAAAAAAAAATCCCAATAAGAGTATATTAATGATGTTATATAGGTACAGGTATGTTGCCTGTATGAGCCGCCTAAAAGCAGTATATATACTGCAGCAGGGTTGGCAAGCGGTTAATATTGCAACTATAAAGAATAAGAAATAAGAAAAAATATATTAATATTGCAACAATAATGAATAATAAGTAAGATAAACCGTCATCATACTGCAAAAATATATAAATATATATAAAATGTATACAATAAATTATTCGTATACCTTTGAATGTGGTTACTTGAATTTTATACATATTGGCCCGGATTCACAAAGCACTTGCGCCAACGTATCTCCAGATACGCCGCATAAGTGCAAATATGCGCCATCGTATCTATGCGCCGTGCCCACAAAACTAAGATACGCCTAAAAACAGGCTTCATTCCACCGACATAACTTGCCTACGCCGGCGTAGAGTGGGCGCATATTTACGCTGGACGCATGTGGCGCTCCCATTGATTTTCTATTCAAATATGCAAATGAGAGAGATACGCCGATTCACGATCGTACTTGCGCCCGGCGCAGGCTACGACTTGTGCGCGTAAGTTGTACGTACAGCGTTAAGTTAAGCCCCATAAAGGAGGTGTAACTCAGCAGCATCCATGCAAAGGGCTGCACCAGGGAACACAAGACTGCGTATTTTATGAGTTTACGTTGGACGTGAATATGACTAGGCGTAGATTACGTTCACGCCGTAGGCCCATCATTTGCATGGGTTCACGCCTCATTAGCATGGCTCACGCCCACTTCCACCTATGCCGGCTTACGCCTGAGAAACCCAGTGCAGATTTGGGAGGAAGTGCTTTGTGAATTCAGTGCTTGCCTCTCTGCGCTGCGTCGGCATAGCGTAAAGGAGATACGCTACGGCGGCAAAAATATGCGCCAGTGTCTGTGAATCCGAGCCATTATGTTTAGTTTATATATACTTTTATTTGTGTTTTTTTTTTTTGTTATCACTGAAGAAGAGGGGTTTGCCTGACCCCCGAAATGTGTTGGCTTTTTTGTATGTTTTTTTTTTGCCATGAATCAATTTCCTTAGTAGGAGGTTTTGGACTGTTGGACATTTGTCTTGTCACTCTTTTCGGACTCTTCATACATGGATTCTGAACTCCGGGTGTCCCCCATTCATTAGGGGTACCATCATGGGCATCGGTAGGGGGTGGCTAGCTGTGGCTGAAGCCCCGAATGGGTCCCTCCGTAAAGCCCCGAGTCTCATGGTGGCAGGACTGCATTTTTGGCCCTGAGTCCATCTTAGGCGCTGCACTGACTCCAGAAGGCGGGAATTACAATACGGCCTCCGCGCCGGTGCCAAATCCCTGCTCGGGCGAGCCATGGGCGGCTCTCCTCTCCTATCCTCTCCTCCTGGGCTCTCCTCTCCTCAAGGCTCCTCGGCTCTTCTCCCCTCCAGCCAGGCTCCTCGGCTCTCTGATGGAATGACTGCCTGCTGCTGTGACACCGCTGAGCTGAGGTAGGTCAGAACCATCAGACAGTGTAATAATGTGTATGTAAATGTCAGTATATGTCAGGTATGTCAGTGTAGGTAGGTCAGTATATGTCAGGTAGGTCAGTGTATGTCAGGTAGTTCAGTGTATGTAGGTAGGTCAGTGTAGGTAGGTCATTGTATGTAGGTAGGTCAGTGTAGGTAGGTCAGTATATGTCAGGTAGGTCAGTGTATGTCAGGTAGGTCAGTGTATGTAGGTAGGTCAGTGTAGGTAGGTCAGTGTATGTAGATAACTACCATCAGTGTATGTAGGCCAGTGTATGTCAGGTAGGTTAGTGTATGTAGATAACTACCGTCAGTGTATGTAGGCCAGTGTATGTCAGGTAGGCCAGTGTAGGTAGGTCAGTGTATGTAGATAACTACCGTCAGTGTATGTAGGCCAGTGTATGTCAGGTAGGTAAGTGTAGGTAGGTCAGTGTATGTAGATAACTACCGTCAGTGTATGAAGGTCAGTGTATGTCAAGTAGGTCAGTGTATGTAGGTCACTACCGTCAGGGTATGTAGGTCAGGTAGGTCACGTGCTAGCCCAAAAAAAAGCTTGCATCACATACAAACCACCCCCCCCCCCAGTTTCCAGCCTTGGACTTAGTTTGAAGTCCCTGTTTTTTTTGCCACCTAGCAATGCCCCTGGGTAGCATTAATTTGTGCAGAGCTGTCTAACCAGAGCCATTGTGCCATGTGATAATTTATTGTACCTACTGAAAATTTGAATCCCCCATTTTGTCTTCACCTTTCCTTAACGTGGAGGTTCACCCGGAAATATGAATTTTTAACCTTAGATTGATACTCATTTTGTCTAGGGGAATCGGCTAGTTTTTTTAAAATCGAAGCAGTACTTACCGTTTTAGAGAGCGATCTTCTCCGCCGCTTCCAGGTATGGGCTGCAGGACTGGGCGTTCCTATTTTGATTGACAGTCTTCCGACAGGCTTCCGACAGTCGCAGCCATCGCGTCACGATTTTCCGAAAGTAGCCGAACGTCGTTGTGCAGGCGCCGTATAGAGCAGCACCGACGTTCGGCTTCTTTCGGCTACTCGTGACGCGATGTATGCGACCGTAGGAAGCCTGTCGGAAGACTGTCAATCAAAATAGGAACGCCCAGTCCCGAAGACCATACCCGGAAGCGGCGGAGAAGATCGCTCTCTAAAACGGTAAGTACAGCTTCGATTTTAAAAAAACTAGCCGATTCCCCTTGACAAAATGAGCATCAATCTAATGTTAAAAATTATTTTTAGGGTGAACTCCCGCTTTAAATACAGGCTGAGTGCAGGGTGGTGACCAAACTGCATTGACACTGGCCTGGCTGTGCTGTCCATTTGGCCAGTTGAAATCTCAAGACTAGATGAATAGATATACAGATCCTACTGCAAGTAAAAAAAGCTCCCAAGTACAGTTTAGTTATTTGTCTGCAGTTGAATTTTTAGGTAACAAAAAAAGGCTACTAATTGCATGTACAGCATTTTCTCATACACTTTGAGCTTCATATTTTGAATATTTATTTTTTATTTTGTTAATTGATGAAGGAGAAAGGTCTCCTGACCATGAACTATCCCATCTCCTGCATATTGCTAGCAAAATACACTTATTATCTTCCATTTCCGGACAATAACTAGTTATCTTCTATTGGACTTCCGTTCATCCTGGTTCTAATTTGGTTCATCTTGTTTTGAAGGCACACCGTGTCATGTGAAATTCTAAAAAAAAAAAAAAAAAAATTAGGGGAAAAATACCAATCAGACAGGAAAACAATAAACACATGAGAGGTCTTATCTGTACGCTGATACCACGTTCCGGGATGAGAGTGAATCACGATATTGGTCACCGCACATGAACCTATTTTTTATCACATCTTCAACCTGGAACAGATAATAGTGGTACAAAAGTGAATTTGTTTTTCTTGGCTGAAATTAGCGATAAGCTTAGGAAGAACATGACTAAGTAGAAAAGGATATAAAGGCTACAGCTTTGGCTGACTAATGGCAGCTCGATAAAAGCAAGCAATGCACCCAATTTCAGTCATTTCTTTTAATTATTGGGCTTTTTCTGCTGTCGTTCTCTATTGAGAAAAGCAAAGGATTAGAATTACCAAACAGTCTCTGCTCTAAGTGTTGGGAAGATATCCTGCTATGTCCCCAGCGCTTGCTTAGCCATTAAAAAAGCAGATATCTCTCCATTTATCAACAGGTCCACTTGACTATGTGGGGGGTGTATAATAATAAGGGGGCGCTAATAGTAAGTGATAAATACATTCCAAATTCTAGCTTGAAACAATATATATATATATTTTTTAAAGTGTATTTTGTGCGTGTACTCGAGAGAGGAGCCGGACTGCAGGAGTTGGGAGTAGGCAGGCCTCCCCCAGAGGCAATCTGCCACTTTTCTCCATGCCCCGGGTGGCAATGGCGGGTGTGTGAGGGGGTCCTACCTGCTCCGCTTTGAATCCCAACGGGGCAGAGGGACTCCCTATAAGGAGAGTGAGTAAATATAGCCCACTCAACCAGCCCTGTTAGTCCTTCGCCTCTCTTTTTTAGAGACCGCGTGGTCAAAGTGCGTGCATGTTAACCCAATTTCGAGTGCGTGTAAGTGTGGTGGTTTTTGTGGGAGGGGGGTGGGCGTACTAAGCGCAGGCTTACCTCGCATAGCACACCCACCGGGAGCCGGGCTGAGACCACCAAACTCAACTATAAGGTCAACAATATAATGGTGATTTAAAGTGCAAGTGCTTATATAATGACAACATCAAAATATAGGTGCAAACAGGTCCAAAAAAAGCAGCATTGGTCACTAAATGATAAGCATTGGTAAGTCCATGCATCAAATGGTTGACTTGAGGCCTTGTACACACGACCGAACATGTCCGCTGAAACAGTGACCAGTTTTTGCGGACATGTCCGACCGTGTGTAGGGCCTACCGGACAGTTTTCCGGCCTAGCGGACAGGTTTCCAGCGGACAAAAGTTTCTTAGCATGCTAAGAAACTTGTCCGCTGGAAGCCTGTCCGTCGGACATGTGCGATGGTCAGTACGACTCATCGGACATGTCCGCTGGCCCGAAATCCCTTCGACGCATGCGTGGAAGCATTGAACTTCCGGGTTCGCGCACGTCGCCGCCATGTCACCGCGTTTTCTGTCCGCGGGGAATTTGGTCTGATGGTGTGTACACACATCAGACCAAAATCTCCCAGCAGACATGTCCGATGAAAACGGTTCGTGGACTGTTTTCATCGGAGAGTAGACACCATCCCCACGGAACAGATATCAAACTGGCGACACCTGGTGAAAGATAGAGGTAAGTGCCTACTTACCAGACCACCGTGACCCTATGAAAAAAGGATCAGGCGGAGCTTTAGTACAGTTGGTGGCCTAAGGTCTGTACTGGTACCTGGATGGGACTGGCCAGGAATGGACTCCAACAGAAGAAATTACCGTGAATAAAATGAAGAAAAAAAGCCATAGTGAAGTTCTGCGATTTTTTGTAAAACAGATTAAAAACAAAAGCCAAATGGCCGCTTACTTGTGCATGTGCCGAGACCTTGGCACTAAGGAATCAAGCGTATTGCAGCTAGATGTGACGTGGAGCACCGGCTGCACTGTGTCTCACTCTCGTGGGTAGGTGTAGCGTGCATTCCACCGCCCCTCTGTGCCAAATCTGGAAGTGGCTGAACGTGACCAGGAGTGAACAAAGGCACTCATTTAGTGACCATTGCTGCATTTTTTGGACCTGTTTGCACCTATTTTTTGATGTTGTCATTATATAAGCACTTGCACTTTAAATCACCATTATATTATTGACCTTATAGTTAATATATTGTTTCAGGCTAGAATTTGGAATTTATTTATCACTTACTATTAGCGTCCCCTTATTATTATACACCCCCCACATTGTCAAAGTTGTTTTCACACCACTTTAGGGGAGCAGCTTCTTTAATATATTTATATTTTTATTACCATAGCGCGGAGTTCTTTATTCATTCAGGTCCACTTGACTGCTAAAGCTGGCCATACACACATACGGTAGATTTTTTTCATTCAGCCCGTGGGCACCTCCAGCTGTCAAAATACCCAAACAGTGCCTACATCTGATTAGATACAGACATTGTCCGACCAACAATTTTCTGCCCAACTCCTTTGATTTTTCATTGAAGGATATTGGACGGGGGGGTTGGCGACAGGGCCGCCATAGAGCAAATTTGTTAGCACCACAGGGGTACTGCATGGTAAATCTTATAATATTACTGTCATCAAGTGTTAACACACTGTGGTATTGCTTACTTGTGAGTTATTGCCCCTCATGGCTGGAGGTCAATCTACTTTACTCTGCCCCACATCGGAAGGACAGAGCCTTTTCAATTTACCAGTGACACCTGTCTCAGCATCGACTAATGAGTCATTTTGCGAGAAATAGAATTGAACACTGATAGCGTCCTCTTCCAGCTCTTTATACATGTCACTCCTTACACTTTACTTGCTTCGACACAAAGGCATGGAAGAAAGCTGTTGTAGACTTTCGCGAAGTGGGGGGGGGGGGGCAATGGATTCCCTTAATTTGCATAGATTTCCTCTCACTTCCTGTTTGGCTATGGGGCAGGAAGTGAAGGGAAATCTCTGCAATGGGACAGGGATGGTAAAAAATAAACTGACAGGGGCTATAACCCTCCCTTATTCTATCCAAAATGAAAAAAAAAAGTGCTGCCTATAGTTCTGCTTTAAGCACAAATTTCTGATAATTTTACGGAGAGGACTAAGAAGATATAACCATGCCAATGGTGCAGCAGAAAACATATAGCACAGTGAGGAAGTTTTGTGGTCCAGGATGATAGGACAGTCAAAATTAGAAGTGGCGCCCCCCCACAGTTGTGGAATGCCAGCCACCCGCATACCGGAAGCAGTGCGGCCGCTTTATGGGGGCGCTAGACTAATTTGCCTTTCAGCCCAGTCTGCCCCATATGACTGGCGCTACACTAACAGTGTAGCGCGAGCTGGCGGGGACTGTTTCTGTACTGCCCCCCTGCAAAGTGCTGCCCTAGGCCTGGGCCTTGTTGGCCTGGGCCAGGATACAGCGTTGGTATAGGAGGCACTCTAATTGGTCGGCGTTATCACATGGACGGTGCTGACCAATCAGAACCCACCTAGCCTGTCCAGAACCCACATAGCTGGAGAAGAGGAGAGAAAACCACGGGGATTTCAAATCCATGGATCGGTAAAGCGGCGACCCAATGACTCACAGTGGGTGATCGTGGGACTGGGGGGTGGGGGGGGGGCAGGAGGGTGGATCTAGTGTAAATTCACCTTACAGATTTTCTGTAAATGCGAACTTACACTTTAAAGTGGAGGTTCATCCTCAAAAAAAATTCTGACATCACATGGAGTCGAGCCATCCTACCGACAGAATGCCGGTGGGTTTTTTTTTTCTCAGCACATAACTCGCTATCACTATTTTCACCCCCCGGCAATCCCGCGGGACTGGGCGTTCCCAAGCACTGCCTGTGATTGACAGGCTTCCGAACGGCGCATACTGCGCGTCACAGGTTGCCGACAGAACCCGAACGTCGGTGCGCAGGCGCCGTATAGAGCCGCCGCGACGTTCGGGTTTTTTCGCAAACCTGTGATGCGCAATATGCGCCGTTCGGAAGCCGGTCAATCACAGGCAGTGTTTGGGAACGCCCAGTCCCGCGGTATTGCCGGGGGTGAAAATCGTGATAACGAGGTATGTGCTGAGAAAAAAAAAAAAACACTGGCATTCTGTCGGTAGAATGGCTCGACTCCATGTGATGTCAGAATTTTTTTTGAGGGTGAACCTCCACTTTAAGTACTATTCTTCCTTATTAGGGTACTCAATATGTGAATAACAGGGGGCCATGCATTGCAGCAAAATGTCCAATGATGGAATGGGGAGCATCAAAGATGAGCAAGAGCATCCAAAACCTAAAATTTCTTGGGGACAGAGCAAGGAACTAGGAGCAAGGAGTATTGCAGCTACAACTAAAATATCACTTTCGAAGAGAATGGTTCCTGTACCATTTCGAAAAATGAATGGCTTTCCTACCATATACGAAAGAGTTAACCCCCTAATATTTTATCACGAAGCAATGCATTAACAAGGGTGGCCTGGGTCTAGATTTGTAAAATAACTTAGCAAACGCTGTATTCTGTAATGTGCTTTGCTAGCTCACAAATGCCTTTAAGGGAAGCATAAATCAGACATGTACTGTTTTCAAAGGGTTGTAACACAGCATATCAGAAAGATAATTTTGTACTCTTTCTTCTATCAGCTGGATTAAATTTAATATGAGATAGATACATTGTATTTTTGTGGATCAGATTAACACCAGCAGGATTCTGGCGAAAAAAAAGGAAAGTTTCTATCTAAAGCTGAGTGCTTCTTGATGGAAAATAACTCGATTTGATGTTATTTTTACTCTGAATATCTCTCTAGCTTCTCTTTCTCTTGTCTCTTTCCAGATTCCTCTTTCTTAACCACTTGACCACTGGGCACTTAAACCCCCTTTCCTAACCAGATCAATTTTCAGCTTTCGGTGCTCTCACAATTTGAATGACAATTACTCAGTCATACAACATTGTGCCCATCTGAAATTGTTGTCCTTTTTTTCCCCACAAATAGAGCTTTCTTTTGGTGGTATTTGATCACCTCTGGGTTTTTTATTTTTTGCGCTATAAAAGAAAAAACACTGAAAATTCTGTAAAAAAAAAAAAAAAACTTGTCTCTGTCATATTAGAAGGTATTGTGGGGTATTGGGGGGTTATTGCAGAGTATGGGGGTGTCATTGCAGAGTATGGGGGTGTCATTGCAGAGTATGGGGGGGTTATTGCAGAGTATGGGGGGTTATTGCAGAGTAAGGGGGGTTATTGCAGAGTATGGGGGGGTTATTGCAGAGTAAGGGGGGGTTATTGCAGAGTATGGGGGGGTTATTGTAGAGTATGGGGGGGTTATTGTAGAGTATGGGGGGGTTATTGTAGAGTATGGGGGGTTATTGCAGAGTATGGGGGGTTATTGCAGAGTAAGGGGGGGTTATTGCAGAGTATGGGGGGTTATTGCAGAGTATGGGGGGTTATTGCAGAGTAAGGGGGGTTATTGCAGAGTATGGGGGGTTATTGCAGAGTATGGGGGGGTTATTGTAGAGTATGGGGGGGTTATTGTAGAGTATGGGGGGGTTATTGCAGAGTATGGGGGGGTTATTGCAGAGTATGGGGGGGTTATTGCAGAGTATGGGGGGGTTATTGCAGAGTATGGGGGGTATTGCAGAGTATGGGGGGTGTTGCAGAGTATGGGGGTATTGCAGAGTATGGGGGTATTGCAGAGTATTGGGGTGTATTGCAGAGTATTGCACAGGGAGGGATGGATGGCTGGATCTGTGACTGCATTTGTCACAGATCCAGCCACAGCAGCTGCTGCTGACACCCGCTCTCCCCCTCTCCTCTCACACTGTACCGATCGGTACAGAGAGGAGAGGGAGGAACCGGCGTCATCACATGACGCCGGTTTGTCTACAAGTGATCGCTCTGTCATTTGACGGAGCGATCACGTGGTAAACGGCCGCTATCAGCAGCAATTTACCGCGATCTGTGATGCGCCGGGTCTTCTAGACCCCAGGGGGCGCGTGAGAGGAGGATTCTGGGAGGACGTCCCAGGGACGTCCTTCCAAAACAACTCCACAGCGCTGTAGACGTGTTTTGTCTATAGCGCGGTGGTAAAGAGGTTAATATCCATTCCTTCCTCTTTAATTTAATCTTGTTTTCTGTGTCTCTAACTTTTTTATTTAACTCTATAGAAGTTGATTTCTCTTTGTGTCACTCTCCTCTGTTTCTGTTATTTCTCTCTTAAAGTGGATGTCACAATGTACAGTATAAGATTTCCTATCATCTGTTCCCAGTCTTGCCACACATAGTTAATCCAGTTCTGAGCAATCCTCTTTTGTTGTTCAGTGAAATACAACAGACTTCCAGATAAAAACCAAAGTCCTTGCTTCTGAAAAAAAGTGCACAATTCACATCCCCTCCCCTGTGTTTTGATTAAATGTTTTCCAAATAGTCACAGTTCAGTGCCATGAGAAAATGCAACATCCATCAGAATATACATAGAGCTGGAGGGAAGAGGGGAGGGGGATGTGAATTGAACACTTTTTTTTACAGAAGCTGTGCATGTCTGCAAGCAGTGCACGAGATATGTAAATAACCTGTCACTCAAAAAAATAGAGGCCCCCACACCTCATGTGAAGGCCTAAAGACATTTGGTTTTGGTGATTTAAAGAAATATAAAGCACTTACAGCTAATGGCTGTGGGGTGATTAGGAACTTGAGCTATATTTATTGAGGTCCTACTAAGAATGGGTAGATATTACTGACTTGTAGTCTCATACAATCATGTAGCAAGCTCTCTCCCACCATTCCCCTTCTCTTGGTAATTGTGACATCTTTATTGGCAGATTTTTACCTTGCAGCGGTTGAATGGTAACTGTTTCATGCCCTCTGGTTAATTGTAAGCCTGTTTGGAACTGATGGTTGAGACAGGCAATTGAGCAAGTTTATGACAGTTCAGTGCTCACAGTTCATCTGTGACTGCCACGAGTGTTTGCTCTAATGTTAATGTTGTTTGCTAATGGAATAAGTATGTGGTTTATTAATCCAATAAAACGTGTTCTTACCCATTCCCGCATTATTGGCTAAAAAGTCTTTATTGGGCGAGGCCCTCTTTGAATAATACTATTACGAGGTGGGTTCATGTTTATGTTTCTCAGTAGCCAAGAACTTGTAAGGGGTATGATTTGATGTGGGTATAAGAAGGAAAGATGAGTCCTAGAGTTCCAACAGGATTAAAGGTATACAGTCAACTTTTTTCTATTAGCCATTCCCCTTGTCTTCATGTCAAGGGTCAAAAAAACAACAAACATATCATACTTACCTCCACCTGTACAGTTCCTTTTGCACAGTGTGGCCCCGAACCTGGTCTTCTGGGGTCTTCTGGGGTCCCCCGGGGGCGCTCGTGGGTCCTCCTCGTATTAGTAACCACCCTTGGAGAAGCTATCTCCCTGGGGGTTACCTTTTGGGCGCGCCCTGGAATCCATCATTTGCGTCCATAGACACAGAATGCCGTACTCGGCCCCGCTTCCCGGCGCCCACGTCATTGGATTTGATTGACAGCAGTGGAAGCCAATGGCTGGGTTGCTATCAATCTATTCAATCGAGAGCCAAGAATCCCAGGCAGAGAGGTACAGTGCATCTCTGCCGAGGGAACAAACGGCTCAGGTGAGTTAATGGGGGGGGGGGGGGGGGGGGGGACTGGTCAGTGTCAGAAGTTTTTTCACCTTAATGCATAAAATGCATTAACCACTTGACAACCAGGTCAATTCTGACACTTCGCTCCTACATCATAATTTTTTTGCTAGAAAATTACATAGAAACCACAAACATTATATAATTTTTTTAGCAAATACCCTAGAGAATACAATGGCGGTCATTTCAACTTTTTATCTTGCACGGTATTTGTGCAGCAATTCTTCAAACGCGTTTTTTTGGGGGGGAAAAAAAAAGTTTCATGCATTAAAAAAAAAAAAAAACAGTAAAGTTAGCCCATATATATATATATATATATATATATATATATATATATATATATATATATATGCATATATATCCTCTACACACTGTAACTCTAACTGACTAGCCTGCCTGCTCTATCTAACTCCAAAAAAATTACACTCTCTCTCTGTCTCTCTCTGTAACCACCGCAACACACTAGACAAGGCTGACTTCCAGGCAGCATTATATAGTGTGGGGCGTGTACTAAACTCCCTGAGCCATAATTGGCCAAAGCCACCCTGGCTTTGGGCAATTATGGCTCACCGTTTTTTGCGCGCTGTGATTGGCCAAACATGTGGGTCATAGTGCATGCTTGGCCAATCATCAGCCAGCAATGCACTGCGATGCCGCAGTGAATTATGGGCCGAGACACGCCACTCAAATTTGGCGCGAACGGCCCAAAACGTTCGTAATTCGACGATTGATCGAACATACGATGTTCGAGTCGAACGTGAGTTTGACTCGAATACGAAGCTCATCCCTACTGATAGCCAGGCCCCCTGCAAAATGTTTTCATCCTACTGTACTACAAGCAGGTACTGTACATCCTACATGAGAGTGGCAACTCTTTCCTCTCAAGAGCAGTGAGTGCAGCATTGTTAATAGAAACGTAAGATGCGTTCATTGAATATCACAAGAACTAAAAAGTTGTAAAAAATAGTAAATGTAACTATTAAAAAAAAAGAAAAAAACCTGTAAGGCAAAGGCATAATGAGCTAGTATGCACCACATACTAGCCTCATTATGAAATACTTACCTTAGAACCAAGCTCCCACAGGGCCGCCCGGTCACTGCTGAGGGACCTGACATGTTCCTTCTGTGTTTTTTCCGGGTTCGCAGGTCCGTCGCTGTGAGTGGCCGGAGCCGCGATGACGTCACTTTACATGCCGTGATTAGCGCCATGAACAGGTGTAGCTAATAAAGTGGCCGGGGAGTGTATAATTTCATGAGCATTTTGGTGTGCTTTTGTGGGTTTCGTTACATTTTTAATGCCTTTCAAAGCATACATTACAGTGCAGGAGATCCTGTAAAAGTATAACAAAATGTGCACTAAAACAAAATAATAAAATAGCAAAATATGTGTTTAAATGCATGCTTTATAGATCTAGTAGTAGTTAGTTCAATTCAACTGGACTTGTTTCAAAATATTGAAGACATTTTACAGTTTATCAAAGCTGCTTCTTGACTTTGGAAGCAAAGTGGCTTGAATAGCTGTGAAAGGTCTTCAACATTACAGAACAAAACCAATTGAATGTGACTAACTACCATCAAATATACCATGACCTTAATAAATGAGAACCTTCACACTGTATGCCTTATAGTTTTTTTTTTCTAAAAAAAGAAATAAAATACAGTGCAAAACTAATGATCTTGAAGCCTAACTGACAAATTAAAGCGGATGCAAACCTCTGAAATGAAACATGAACAAAGCATATACCTATAGGGGCAGATCCACAAAGAAAGTACGCCGGCGTATCTATTGATACGCCGGCGTACTTTCAAATTTCCCACATCGTATCTTTGTTTTGAATCCTCAAAACAAGATACGACGGCATCTGGGTTGGATCCAACAGGCGTACGTCTTCGTACGCCTTCGGATCTTAGATGAAATTCTTCGGCGTCCGCTGGGTGGCGTTCCAGTCGTATTCCACGTTGAGTATGCAAATGAGCTATTTCCGACGATCCACGAACGTACGAGCGGCCGTCCCATTCTTTTACGTCGTTTCCGTTCGGCTTTTTTCGGCGTATAGTTAAAGCTGCTATCTGGTGGCGTACGCAATGTTAAGTATGGCCGTCGTTCCCGCGTTAAATTACATTTTTTTTATTTCGTTTGCGTAAGTTGTCCGTGAATCGGGCTGGACGTAATTTACGTCCACGTCAAAACCAATGACGTCCTTGCGACGTCATTTAGCGCAATGCACGGCGGGAAATTAAGGGACGGCGCATGCGCAGTTCGTTCGGCGCGGGGACACGCTTCATTTAAATGAAAAACGCCCCCTACTCGCCGATTTGAATTACGCGCCGTTACGCCGCGAGAGATACACTACACCGCCGTAACTTACGGCGCAAATTGTTTCTGGATTCAAAGCTTTGAAAAGTAAGTTACAGCGGCGTAGCGTATCTCACATACGCTGCGCCCATGCAAATGTACGTGAATCTGCCCCATAGTGTGTGTCTCAATCCAGACCACTAAGGGGTTAATTAATTCACTAATACGACATGCGATAACACAATCATGTGACTCATTTACATAAATGATTGAACACAGTAAAAAAAAGTAAATTCACCAAAAAATAAAAAATAAATTATGCCGCAAAATGTGCCGGTACATATCGCCAAAATACCATGCGGTAAGCTGTTAGATCCAATCCACAAACAGCAGGTTCCCCGCTGACAGCTGATGTGAAGAAAAAATGCAGACAATTAACAAAATTATGAAAATAAACAGCGTGGGGTCCCCCCCAATGCATACCAGGCCCTTCGGGTCTGGTAAGGGTTTTAAGGGGAACTCCCGGGCCAAAATGAAAAATAAAATGGTTTGGGGTCCCCCCAAAATCCATACCAGACCGTTATACGAGCATGCAGCCCAGCAGGTCAGGAAAGGGGGGGCGAGAGAGCCCACCCTCTCCTTAACATACCAGGCCACATGCCCTTTAACATGGGAGGTGCTTTAAAGGGGTTGTAAAGGTAAAAAAAATGCCCCTAAATAGCTTCCTTTACCTTAGTGCAGTCCTCCTTCACTTACCTCATCCTTTCATTTTTCTTTTAAATGTCCTTATTTCCGGGGCATGATGGGATGGTGATGTTATAAGGGGACGGGGGGTCACCCCATGCCTATCTAAGTCGTTGCGTGCTGCGCACATGGAATTACAGAGAGAGCGTTGAGTCAACATCGGAAGAAGAGTGGAGGGAAGAGGACAACGGAGAAGACCAGGCAAGAGCTAGCAAAAAAACTGGCAAAAGAGGAGAAGAACCCGGCAGAAGACATCGTGAGAAGAACCGGAGAGCGCAGAGAAGAGCCCGGAGACAGCGGAGAAGTCGGAAGAGACCCCCGGAGCTGCCTAATAAATTACTTTAAAAACCTGTGTAGTGTGTTTTATTTTTGACACTTTTTTTCCAGGTGAATGGGTAGGGGTACAATGTACCCCCATACTAATTTACATACGGTGGAGGGCCAGGATCTGGGGGCCCCCTAATTAAAGGTGGCTCCCAAATCCTGATAAGCCCCCCACCCACAGACACCGACAACCAATGGCCAGGGTTGTCGGGAAGAGGCCCTTGTCCTCATCAACATGGGGGCGAGGTGCTTTGGGGTGGGGCGCGCAGGGCCACCTCCCCATGTTGAGGGCATGCAGCCTGGTACGGTTCAGTAGGGGGGGCTGCTCGGATAAGGGTCTGGTATGGATCTTGCGTTTTTTTTGGCGTGGAAGTTCCCCTTAAAATCCATACCAGACCAAAGGACCTGGTATGCTCATGAAAGGGGAACCCATGCCGTTTTTTGTTTTTTTAATTGGCGTGGAGTTCCCCTTCATGCACAAGTCGCATGCCAAAATCAGATCCGTTAATACGGGATACTACTTTGAAGTCGGCACAACTTAAAGTCGTGCCAATATGAATGGTAGTCACTGAAAATCATGAGGAATGACTTGTCATGCGATTTTGCAGCCCAAAATCTTGGGACAAGTCATAAGTGTGAAAGGGACCTAAGACTGGGATGTCATTAAAGTACATATGCGTGTAAGAACTGACTCAGAATGGGGAGATCCTGCACCCATTCTCTAAGAAAAGAACTATACAAAAAATCCACACCTGGAATTCAGCATTAACACTTTAGTTTTCAACAAACTGTCTACTGGAGTAGTTCAGTCCGACTTATGTTTTGTATTACCGTTTGGCACTCAATAATTTTAAGGCTGTCGGCTAAGGCGTGCAAATCCTCAAATACCCGTTTTCACGCTCGTATACAGATATATTATTCCATTAACCACCCAAAATTTACAGCTAAAAAGTCGCTTGCGCAACCACTGTCTCTAAACACATGTACATGTTTTTCCCTTAGCTGGAAACAGATGGACAATAACTCACACTCTGCTGAGATTTGTGGAGGGTGATTTACACTGCAGCATAAGTAACAATTGATACATATGACAGCCTGTTTACTCATTTGCAGAATGCTATCTCTCTGTTAAATAGCAGCTAAAGTTCTCATAAAATTATAATTGTATAAAAGGAAGCATTAAAATAATAGTAAGCTGGCACTAATCCAGGCGTGGGCTACTTGTTTCCCAAGTATACATTCCATATCTCCCTCCGGACCAGGATGCTCCAGCACAGCTAGAGAGGGACTCTGTGCACTGCCCAATAACCCTGATATCAGAGAGTTCACTTCCACGATAAAACTGTTATATTATATTATTATATATTATTTATGTTATATTATTTGATCAGTATTTCTTGCATACCATTTAAAGTAGATCAAAACCTCAGTATAATGTCTTATTAACTTTACCATGTTAATGTCATTTCAGAAGTTATTTTTAATATTTTTCATTTGGCCGCTTTCCTTAACCACTTAAGCCCCGGACCAATATGCTGGCTAAAGACCCAAAGGGTTTTTACAGTTCGTGACTGCGTCGCTTTAACAGACAATTGCACGGTCGTGCGACATGGCTCCCAAACAAAATTGGCGTCCTTTTTTCCCCACAAATAGAGCTTTCTTTTGGTGCTATTTGATCACCTCTGCGGTTTTTATTTTTTGCGCTATAAACAAAAATAGAGCGACAATTTTGAAAAAAATGCAATATTTTTTACTTTTTGCTATAATAAATATCCCCCAAAAACATATATATTTTTTTTTTTCCTCAGTTTAGGCGATACGTATTCTTCTACCTATTTTTGGTAAAAAAAATCGCAATAATCGTTTATCGGTTGGTTTGCGCAAAATTTATAGCGTTTACAAAATAGGGGATAGTTTTTTTGCATTTTTATTTTTTTTATTTTTTTTACTAGTAATGGCGGCGATCAGCGATTTTTTTCGTGACTGCGACATTATGGCGGACACTTCGGACAATTTTGACACATTTTTGGGACCATTGTCATTTTCACAGCAAAAAATGCATTTAAATTGCATTGTTTATTGTGAAAATGACAGTTGCAGTTTGGGAGTTAAACACAGGGGGCGCTGTAACATTTAGGGATCACTGTGTATGTGTTTACTAGTGTAGGGGGGTGTGGCTGTAGGACTGACATCATCGATCAAGTCTCCCTAATAAAAGGCATCACTCGATCGATGCGCCGCCACAGTGAAGCACGGGGAAGCCGTGTTTACACACGGCTCTCCCCGTTCTTCAGCTCCGGGGAGCGATCGCGACGGAGCGGCTATAAACAAATAGCCGCGCCGTCGTCCCGGATCGCTCCCCGAGCGGACCCGACCTCCGCATGTACCGGGGGGGGTCCCGATCGGACGCCCCACCCACGTCTAGGCAGGCACGTACAGGTACGTTGATGTGCCTGTCCGTGCCATTCTGCCGACGTAAATGTACATGAGGAGGTCGGGAAGTGGTTAAAGGGGTTGTAAAGGTTTGTTTTTTATTTTCAAAATAGGTTCCTTTAAGCTAGTGCATTTGTTGGTTCACTTACCTTTTCCTTCAATTTCCCTTCTAAATGTTTTTTTTCTTTGTTTGAATTTCTTACTTCCTGTTCCTCCTCTGTAAGCATACCCCCATCATCCGAGCCGTTCTGGCTGGGGGTTAGTCAGCGTGCTCGCCCCCTCCAGGGGGGATGTTCCTCCTCAGTACGCTTGCCCCCATCATCCGCGCCGTTCTGGCTGGGGGTTAGTCAGCGTGCTCGCCCCCTCCCGGGGGGATGTCCCCTCAGGGAGGGGGTGAGCACGCTGACTAAACCCCAGCCCACAGGGTCTCTTGTGTGCACTGCAGGTGCCCCCATGTTGTTTAAACATGGAATGAAAGATAATCAGTCCCCTTGGGACTCAAAGACTGGGCATCACCAAACAAAAACAGTCCTGGGCTTCCAACTTTCTCCCAGCTGTGATCCTGCTTTGTCACACTGTAACTTGTGCACAGACAGGGTCCACTATTGTCGTCATCAGGAAGGTGGTTCCGAGCAGGGCTGCCATCAGGAATTTACACAGCTGCAATGAAAGGGCCCCTTGGAGCAGAGAAGCGGGCAGGGGGGGGGGTGCTCGGTGCCGGACACCGAGGATTACTGTACTGACATCCACTGAAGTTGTTAAGCGGGAGACCGTCGGGCCCCATACAGGTACACTGCCTGTACCCCCCTGATGGCGGCCCTGTTTCCAAGTAATGATGTGAAGTTGATGCTGCAACTGTAATTTTAACAAAAGGTTTACTGGAGACTAGAGAATGTTTATTTTGCTGTGCTAAAAAATGCTAAGAAATGAATACTACATTAAAGAGGCTGGAGAGGATCAGTCACGTATAGATACATAAAATTATGAAAATGATAAAAGGTGAAAACAGAACAGCATGTAAAAAAAGAAGAAAAAAAAATGATACTCAGTGATTTGAAAACTAAGGGGCAGATCCAGAGAGAGAGTACGCCGGCGTATCTACTGATACTCCGGCGTACTTCCAAATTACCCGCGTTGTATCTTTAGTTTGAATCCTCAAACCAAGATACAACGGCATCTGGGTTCGATCCGACAGGCGTACGGCTTCATACGCCTTCGGATCGCAGATGCAATACTTTGCGTCGTTTTCCGCGTCGGGTATGCAAATGAGCTTTTTCAGACGATCCACGAACGTACGCGTGGCCGTCGCATTCTCTTACGTCATCTCTAGTCGGCTTTTTCCGGCGTATAGTTAAAGCTGCTATTTTGCGGCGTATAAATAGACTTGCCATGTTAAAGTATGGCCATCTATCCCGCTTCGAAATTAGAATTTTTTTTTGCGTAAGTCGTCCGTGAATAGGGATGGACGTAAGTCATGTCTAAGTTCAAAAAATGATGTCGTTGCGACGTCATTTCGCGCAAAGCACAGCGGGAAATTTAGAAATGGACCATGCCCAGTTCAATCACGGGGACGCGCTTCATTTAGATGAATCACGCCCCCTACCCGGCGATTTGAATTCCGCCGCCAGAAATACACTACGCCGCCGTAACTTACGGCGCAAAATCTTCCTGGATTCAACTTAAAGCCAGGTAAGATACGGCGGCATAGTGTATCTCTGATATGCTGCGCCTATCGAATTCTATGTGGATCTGGCCCTAAATGTCATGGGTTCAGGTCTACTTTAAATATGACTTTGAGTGAAACGACCTTTAGAAAAAATTATTGAAAGAATAAAAAGCTTGGGAACTCTAGTTCCTAGGTCATACTGTGTCCACTACCAAACAATGTAGAATTTCATTCTATGTTTTCCTTTTCTTGATGTTACTCAATTGAACTATGTGTTCATTGTTTCTCTAGTTTAACCTCTCGGTGGTTCTAAGAAGACAGAATTCATTGGGATTTGGAAGGAGTTAAGAATGCCCTTCAAATCAAAACTACAACAAACAAAACAAGTTTTCAGAGAGAAATGGAAGAGATCCAAATTCTGAGGGAGAAGGGGAGAGAAGGGAGACAGACAGATAGAGCAGGGGGGTGGGGCAGACGGTGGGGGAGAGGTCTGGAGACCGATTGTAAATGAGAACAAATTTACTGGAAAAAAAAGGAGAAGAAAAAAGAATAAGAATACGTTTTATTAACTACAAAATTACAATTTGATACATTTTTATCTAATTTAATCTGTATGTTGGACAAGGTGTGTATGAACCTGCTGCAATGCTTGGTTGGCCTCCAAAATTGTGACCTAGTCCTAGCTTTGTTGAGAAGAACAGGAGCTTGTCAGAGGTCACTACAACTGTAGAGAATAAAAAAATGTCCCTGTGTTATTTCTGGGGAAGGCTATCATCCTGGCCTGGAGGGTTGGTCCCACTTAACAAAGACTCATGTAACCACAATCAGCATCCACGATCCCTTAGGATCTGTACACACGACCGAACATGTCCGCTGAAACTGGTCCGCGAACCAGTTTCAGCAGACATGTTCGGTTGTGTGTACGGCCGACCGGACAATTGTCCGGCGGATCGGACAGGTTTCCAGCGGACAAATGTTTCTTAGCATGCTAAGAAACATGTCCGCTGGAAGCCTGTCCGTCGGATATGTTTGGTCGTCTGTACAAACTCACCGGACATGTCCGCTCGGCCGAAAGCCCTCGCATGCGTCGAAGTGATTCGACGCATGCGTGGAAGCATTGACCTTCCAGGGCCGCGCACGTCGCGGCGTCATCGTCGCGGCGATGGCGCGGCACGTCACTGCGTATCCTGTCCGGGCGGATTTCTGTTTGATGGTATGTACAACCATCAAACAGAAATCTCCGAGCGGACATGTCCGCTGAAAACGGTCCGGCAGACCGTTTTCAGCGGACTGTCCGCTCGTCTGTACGGGGCCTTAGTCTTAATGCAGGACAACCATACAGAATCAGCCATACTTGACAAATTCCCATGGAATCATACTCAGCATCCAAGTTCACTCTGTCTATATGCAGTACAACTTTAGAGGATCTGCCCCACTTCACATAGGCCCATGGAGCCACAATCAGCATCCAAGATCCCTCCGTCCCCTTGGAGTAAAGCCTAGAGGTTTAGCCCTACAACAGAAAGTTAAATGGGACCACAATCAACATCAAAGATTCCTTGGAAATCATGCAGTACAACCCCTGAGGATCAGAAAAACACATACGACCACAATCAGCATCCAAGATCTGCAATCTTCATGCAGTACAACTCTAGAGGGTTAGCCCCACTTCAAAAAGACCCACTGAATCACAATCAGCTTCCAATATATCTTGGTCCTCATGCAAAACAAACCTAGAGGATATGCCCCACTTCAGAAAGACCCATAGAACCACAATCAGCATCCATGGTCCCTCCTGACCTCGTGCAGTACAATGGGATAGTATAGGGGGCAAAAGGGGGAGTAAATAATAGGCAGGTATAGTAAGAGGTAGGGGAAGGCCGAAGAACAAGGCGTGAAAGAGAGAAAGGAGAGCAGGACAATGAAAGGGAGATAAAGAGAAACGGGAAAAAATGGGGGCAAGGTCCACTGCAACAGGACTTATGCCATTTTTAATGGTCTAGAAAAAAAACACGTTTTTTTTCAACCCGATTCTTGTAAAGCCTGCCTTGCCTACACACGATCAAACGGTCCACTTTAAACTGGACATACGCGGCTCAGTTATTCCTGTGATTAGTCTGAAATTCGGGCCACTTCAGCCCCGGGAAGGATTTACCCACTTCCTGGCCAGCCCATTTTTTGCGATTCGTCACTGCGTCGCTTTAACTGACAATTTCACGGTCATGCGACGTTGTATCCAACAAGATTTTATGTCCTTTTTTTCCCCACAAATAGAGCTTTCTTTTGGTGGTAATTAATCACCTCTGCGCTTTTTATTTTTTGCACTATATACAAGAAAAGGGTGTCAATTTTGAAAATGTTTTATTTATTTTTTCTGCGATAAAACATTTCCAAACATTAGAAAAAAAAAAAATGTATTCATCAGTTTAGGCTGATATGTATTCTGCTACATATTTTGGGTAAAAAAATCACAATTAGGCCCCATACACACGATAGAATCCATCCACTGAAAAATCCCAGCGAATGGGTTTCAGCGGATAGATTCTATGGTGTGTACACTCCAGCGGATCTGTTTCCGCGGATTTTTCTCCCATGCGATGGATTTCCAGCAGATAAATATTTGAAGACATGTCTTCAAATCTATCCGCTGGAATCCATCCCAACGGATTGATCCGCTGGTCTGTACAGACTCACCGGATCAATCCGTCCAAAGGGATCCCCCGCATGCGTCGTAATGATTCGACGCATGCGTGGAATTCCTTATATGACTGCGTCGCGCACGTCGCCGCGTCATCATCGCGGCGACGGCGCGACACGTCATCACCAGAGGATTTCGGCGCGGATTTCGATTTGATGGTGAGTACACTCCATCGCATCAAAATCCGCGCAAATCCTCGAGAGGATTTATCCGTGGAAACGGTCCAATGGACAGTATCCGCAGATAAATCCTCCCGTGTGTACGGGGCCTAAGTGTATATTGATTGGTTTCCGCAAAAGTTATTGCGTCTACAAAATAGGGGATAGTTTTATGGTATTTTTATTAATATTATTTTTTTTATTAGTAATGGTAATTAGTAACTGACATTTTTCACACTTTTTTGGGAACCAGTGGCATTATTACAGTAATCAGTGCTAAAAATATGCACTGTTATTGTACTAATGATACTGGCAGGAAGGGGTTAACATCAGAGGCGGTGTTTTCTAACTGTATGGGGGACTGTGTGACTGGGGAAACACACACAAAGTGCCACCTTGCCACAGTATAATGACGGTGGCTGGTAGGCAAGTGATTACAATTATGGACAATCTCAAGGCACCCTTTAACCACTTCAGCCCCGGAAGAATTTACCCCCTTCCTGACCAGAACACTTTTTGCAATACGGCACGGCGTCGCTTTAACTGACAATTGTGTGGTCGTGCGACATTGCACCCAAACAAAATTAACATCCTTTTTTTCCCCATAAATAGAGCTTACAACCTAAGGTACCTTATTAACTGATGATGTGATTGGTTGTTAGGATGCCAGTGTCTAGAAAGTCGTAATGGTGCATAATGAAAACCTGTGATCTACCTGCTGGCTTGTATACAATTTTTGGGCAATTTTTAGGCATTTTGCCAAGGCACCCCTGAATAAACCTCGAGGCACCCTGGTTAAAAAAAGGCTGTTGTAGACAACTGAAATTCAGTGGCGGTTCGTCCAAAGAGGGCGCTGGAGAGCCGCCCCCTCTGGCTCTCACCGCCACTGAGTCTAATAACATAGATTCATGCATTGCACAAATGTATGTTATTGTAGCCGCTGCCGCTGTTCTATTCCGATGGCCGGAAATTGAGCGCCGACCATCTGAATAACGGCAGCTGGTTGGCTGTACGGAAGTGCCTATCAGAGCCAGCGGCCCTCGGGTCCCCGGAAGCTTATCCTCAGAACGCACAGGGGGTGCGTTCCTTGGATAAGACTGACAGGCGTCTCAGCCAATCAGGTTGGCCGGTTCTGGCTACCGGTAACCTGATTGGATGAAGTGTCATCAAGGGCGGGAGAAGACATCGAGGGTCGAGGACGTGGATGGCTGACTCCAGTAAAGGTAAGTGCCGGGCGGGGAGGAAAGAGGCATTTACAGGGCACAGCGACATCAATGGGCACAGTGGCGACAATAGGCACAGTGGGGACAATTGGCACAGTGGCATGAATGGGCACAGTGGCGACAATTAAAGGGCACAGTGACATCAATGGGCACAGTGGCGACAATAGGCACAGTGGGGACAATTGGCACAGCGGCATGAATGGGCACAGTGGCGACAATTAAATGACACAGTGACATCAATGGGCACAGTGGCGACAAACGAGCACAGTGGCGACAATTAAAGGGCACAGTGGTGACAATTAAAGGGCACAGTGGTGACAATTGTCACAGTGGCAACAATTGATGGCACAGTGGCTGTGTTTGATGGCATGGCACAGTGGCTGCGTTTGATGGCATTGCACAGTGGTGACAATTGATGGCACAGTGGCTGCGTTTGATGGCATGGCACAGTGGCTGCGTTTAATGGCATGGCACAGTGGTGCGAATTGATGGCACAGTGGCTGCGTTTGATGGCATGGCATAGCGACTGCATTTGATGGCATGGAACAGTGGTGACAATTCAGGACACAGTGGCTGCGTTTGATGGCATGGCATAGTGACTGCATTTGATGGCATGGAACAGTGGTGACAATTCATGGCACAGTGGCTGCATTTGATGGCATGGCATAGTGACTGCATTTGATGGCATGGCACAGTGGTGCGAATTGATGGCACAGTGGCTGCATTTGATGGCATGGAACAGTGGTGACAATTGATGGCACAGTGGCTGCATTTGATGGGCACAGTGAGGCTGCAATTTTTTTTCCATTTGCGCCCCCAAAAAATTTTGAGCATCAGCCGCCACTGCTGAAATTTACATAATGAGAGTAGAATGAGTTAAAAAAAAAGAAAAAAAAAGAAAAGAAGAGAAACATGGAGATGAGGGGAAAAAAATGAGGTTAAAGATGTAGGTTATCTACAGTGGACAGTGGACAGAAAATAAAACATACAGGAGATGTGACATTGAAATATCATCATGCATTTGACAGAGTGGCAAATAAAGTTTATTTCAAGAACTTCATTCTTGCACTGTTGCTCCAGGCTGTGCATACACACACACAATAGACCTAGTCTGACAGGATAACACACAGCAGTTATCCTCCCCTACAGCTCCAATGAAAATACCCACCAGGGCACTTTCCCCTCCGCCGAAATGTGTGATCTTGGCACACGCTGGCGGAGTTTTGCTTGCATAAACTCTGAGAATTTTGTTTTCTTTATTATCGAGCAAGAGAAGAGTTTTTAAAAAAAAAAAAAAAAAGAGAGACTGGACGGTTTCAGGATCAGACCAGATTTTAGAGGCATGTTAAGAGAGTCTAATAAAAAAAAACCTGATTGGTCCGGGCCCTCAGCAACCGCGCAAAAGCAGCCAATCGCCGCCATCATTGGACTGGCCAAATTCCAGCCGAGGCATGCCAAGTGCTCGAAAGCCGTGCCAAATAGAAAAAAAAAACAAGGGTACTTAGAAAAATAAAAGGAAGTTAACATTTTTTTCCCCCGTTCCTAAAAAATATGTCTTCCACTTGTTAATCTGTTTCCCATTAATAATAAATAAATAAAAACGGTGGGGTAGATTCAGGTACCTTTTGCGGCGGCGTATCTCCCGATACGCCGCCCGTAATTTAAATTCCGCGCCCGCGTAGCGTTACGCCGATTCACAAAGGCAGTCACGCTGGAAAAATAGGCTTCCTCCACCGACGTAACTTGATTGCGGCGGCATAGAATTATGTGCACTATAACTTTGGCCGCTAGGGGCGCTTCCGTTGTTGTCGGCGTAGAATATGCTAATTTCCTAGATACGCCGATTCACAAACGTACGTGCGCCCGGCGTTCGTTTTTTTTACGTCGTTTGCGTTAAGGCTTTTTCGGCGTAAGGCAGCTCCTGCTATTAGGAGGCGCAGCCAATGTTAAGTATGGATGTCATTCCCGCTTCAAAATTGTAATTATTTACGTCGTTTGCGTAAGTCGTTCGCGAATAGGGCTGGACGTAATTTACGTTAACGTCGAAACCAATACGTCGTTACGCCGTACTTGGAAGCAATGCACACTGGGATATGTACACGGACGGCGCATGCAGGGCCGGCCTTAGGTGTTCAGGCGCCCTGTGCAAGCTAATCCTGTGATGCCCCCCCCATCTTCACCCCTCTCCCCCTGGTCACCTAAACATACTCAAAGAGGAAAATATTTGTAACAAATAATAATTGTATTTTACTTCTTTTTTTTTTTTTCTTATGTTAAGCCTCTTATATCCTCCTCCCCGGTCTTTTTCCGAGCAGCGGCGGCGCATGCGCAGTTTGCCTGTCGGGGCCGGCAGCAGCCATTTTTTTTCAGGTGCCGCAGCCGATGCGTTGCTCTTCACCCAGTCCCAGGGCAGGGGGACCTGGCAGCGCCTGCTGCTGTGACTCATAGGAGTCGGACTCCTGTGATGATCATGTGAGTAACTGACTGTGACTCACATTCTGCGAGCTGTGATGGCCGTACGGCGCCCCTGTTGCCCAATTGCGCCCATAGCGGTCGCACAGCTCACACACCCCAAAGGCCGGCCCTGGGCGCATGCGCCGTTCGTATATCACGTCAATCACGTCAGGTCATCACATATTAACATAAAACACGCCCCCCTTCCCCATTTGAATTACGCGCGCTTATGCCGGCCCCATTTACGCTACGCCGCCGCGACATACGGAGCAAGCGTTTCGTGAATACTGCACTTGCTCCTGTAAGTTGCGGAGGCGTAGCGTAAATACACTACGCTGCACCGCCGTAAATTATAGCGTAGGCTACCTGAATCTACCCCGGTGCCTTTAATCCACTTCAGCAGAACATGACCAGCGCTGAAAGAGTTAGTGAGCGCGCAGGATTTAACCCACGAACGTCGGAGCATTTTCAGATTTAGCCAGGAAATTTTCCAAGAAGAAGACAAAAAAAAACGTGTGTTTGGGTTTAGGAAAAGACATAAAGGAGGTCGATTTTAACATGCGTTTGATTTTACGGTTGCTGGACACTTACACGGGGATCTGACAATGCTTAGACAACCTGCTCAATTATCTTTCACCATTAAACATTGGCTGGGACGGCAGGCGTTGAATCTTTGCACACTGCTGTATTGTGTAGGCTCCAAAGAAGAATCCTCGTCTTATTGTTGGTGCTACAGATGCATCAGACTGTATAATCTACAGAGCAGCGGCCAGGGAAGGATAGACACATAATAACATACTATACGTTAACGCATGCATAACACATGGTATTTTCATTACCGTATGCTATTCGCTTTTTTTTTTTTAAAGAAAATGGATTTTTAATTCGCTACAGCCATTACCACACCGATCTGTTGATGTTAACTCACAATTCTAACATTATCAAAACGTTAAAGGTATTTAGAATGAAAAGTACATTTACAAAGATTATCACACCAGTTAATCTGGCAGAACAATAAGCTGTACAGCAAAACTGCCATAAATTTAAAAGATCTAAATAGCTCTGCAGCTGTGGGAACCTTTCAATATGCCACTGTGAATGTTATTACTAATAATGCCTTTAACCACTTCAGACCCGGACCTTTAGGCAGCTAAAGGACCTGGCCGGTTTTTGCGATTCGGCACTGCGTCGCTTTAACTGACAATTGCGCGGTCGTGCGACGTGGCTCCCAAACAAAATTGGCGTCCTTTTTTTCCCACAAATAGAGCTTTCTTTTAGTGGTATTTGATCACCTCTGCGGTTTTTATTTTTTGCGCTATAAACAAAAATAGAGCGACAATTTTGAAAAAAATGCAATGGCCCAGATTCAAGAAGCAATTGCGCCTGTGTAACCATAGGTTACACGGCGCAATTGCTTACTTGCTCTGGCGTAGCGAATGCTCCTGATTCAGGAATATCGCTACGCCGACTGCAGCCTAAAATCTGCGTGACATAAGGCTCTTATGCCACGCAGATTTTAGGCTGCATTCTAGCGATGACCGCTAGGGGGCGCTCCCATTGTGATCTGTGTATAGTATGCAAGATTCACAACGTTGCGCGAGCCCTGCGTACGCAAATTACGTAGTTTGCGTACGTCGGGTTTCGCGTAACGTTACACATCCTAATAGCAGGCGCAGCCAATGCTATAGGATACCCACGTTCCCGCGTTGCGACGTTCGAATTTTACGTCGTTTGTGTAAGTTCACTTTGGAGCAAATGACGTCCTTGCGACATCATTTGCCGCAATGCACGTCGGGAAAGTTTCCCGACGGAGCATGCACTGTACGCTCGGCGCGGCGGGATCATTTACATTGCGCGCGCTTACGCCGGGCAATTTTGCCGGCGCGCCCTCGCAATTTACGGAGCTACTGCTCCGTGAATCGAGGGCAGCGCAAAATATTTGCGTGGGCGCAGGGCAAAATCGTTGCCCTGTGCCTGCGCAAAATAAAGCGCAAATCTACTTGAATCTGGGCCACTATTTTTTACTTTTTGCTATAATAAATATCCCCCTAAAAAAAAATATATATATAGTTTAGGCCGATACGTATTCTTCTACCTATTTTTGGTAAAAAAAAATAGCAATAAGCGTTTATTAATTGGTTTGCGCAACATTTATAGCGTTTACACAATAGGGGATAGTTTTATTGCATTTTTATGATTTTTATTTTTTTAACCTACTAATGGCGGCGATCAGCGATTTTTTTTGTGACTGCGACATTATGGCGGGCACTTCGGACAATTTTGACATGTTTTTGGGACCATTGTCATTTTCACAGCAAACAATGCATAAGAAATGCATTGAATACTGTGAAAATGACAATTGCAGTTTGGGAGTTAACCACAGGGGGGCGCTGAAGGGGTTAAGTGTGACCTCATTAGTGATTCTAACTGTAGGGGGGTGTGGCTGTAGGTGTGACGTCATTGATTGTGTTTCCCTATAAAAGGGATCATGCGATCGATGACAGCGCCACAGTGAAGAACAGGGAAGGTGTGTTTACACACGGCTCTCCCCGTTCTTCAGCACCGGGGACCGATTTGCGGGACTTCAGCGGCGATTGGATCCGCGGGTCCCGCGGTCACGGAGCTGCTGTGCACTTAAAGAGGACGTACCTGTATGTGCTTGTGCCCAGCCGTGCCATTCTGCCAACGTATATGTGCAGGAGGCGGTCCTTAAGCGGTTAATGCAATTTTTGTGTGTAGTAATCGCTTAAAAATGAACTCCCAGCAAACTGATAAAAACACAAATGAAATGTATATAAGGGAGTTGTTTTAGTTGCAGGCAGGTGCAGTGACACTAGGGTGACCACGTATCCCGGATTGCCCGGGAAAGTCCCGCATTTTGCAGGTCTGTCCCGGGCACATTCATTCCAGGACAATACAGTGTCCCGGAATGAAAATGACACAGCCACCCCCCTGGGCCAATCTTATGCCCCCAAAAAAGGCCGCCACATCACCACTTTACTCACTGACAGTACTTGTCCTGGCCGGGAATGCCTGGAGGAGCACAATCCTGGCCTCTGCTTGTGATTGGAGAAATCATAAATCCCGCCTCTTGTGTCCAATTACTGTGCTGTGATTCGGTACAGCACAAGCTGATTTTTGGGAAAGGAGGGTGTCCCTGAATGGTAGTTTGGAAATGTGGTCACCCTAGTGCAGTCTATTTCCTCCACTGCAGGTGTCGCTTGTCTGCAGCAGTAATGTAGGTGAAGGAGGAAGTTGAGAGGAACCTAAATTCCCTATGGTTTCCTCAGTGACAGAGAGGTGGCATCCGATTGGATGCTGGCATGCCATGTGACATTGGCGGCCATCTTGGGTCAGGCAGAATCTATTTAACCACTTCCCCACCAATGTAATATGACAGCAGCAGGATCCCTTTATCCCTCCAGGGTGGGCGTCATATGATGTCCTGGGCTTTCCGAGATTGTGGAGAGCGAGTGCGCCGCCGACAGCGTGCGTGTGCTTTCGCCGCATCACCCAGGACCCGATGCTGGGCACCCGCGATTGCTCATCACAGAGCAGCGACGTTGATCTGCGTGTGTAAAAACTTTAGATGTGAAACTTGTGAAACTTCAGATGGTGATCAAGTCAGGGACCCAGCCAGTGGAGGTGACGCTTGCAGAGCAGCCTTGTGTGTCAAGCCAGGGACCGAGCAGGCCAGTGGGGTGAAGCTTGATAAGTATCAGAAGTGCCAAGCTAGGAATCCAGCAGAGAGGCATGAATGAAGCTTGAGAAAGATTGGAGGAGCTCAAGGAATTCAGTGGCAGTGAATCAGTGGGACTGGTAAAAGTCTCAGCTCAGTGTGCTGAAGAACTACAAGGAGTGATTGTAGTGAAGGTGAAAGAACTGTTACAATTTGTGATAGGAACTGTTAAAGACTGTTTCCATAGGAGACAGCATTCCTGCACGTGCAGATGTGGCTTCTTGCTGGAGGCCTTTCCCTGCAAGGCTGTCCTCCTATTGAAGTCTCAGAGTCTGCAACTTGCAACTTGCAACTACTACTTAGGGTCAGTGTCCTGACCCTAACCCTCTCTCCCCCCAACAAATACAAAAAGGGCCGTTAAGAGAAAAAAAAAGTGTCTGGCATCCAATAACTTTATTCGTCTTGCACCCACTATGCCTCACAACCCACCACATAGAGAAGGCTGTCAGCTATCTCTGGCCCTGGAGGTTCTCATCAGATTTAAGGAGGCCGGAGACCTTGCTACATTTATATAACACAGACACAGGGATACATAATGTTATTTTATAGAGGGTAATGTGGGGTTATACAACAGTTATGAGAGCAGCAGGAGGGGAGCAGGCACTGGTAAGAGCTGACAGGCAGAGAGGGTAGGGGAGAGGATGGGAGGAGAGCAGACAAGAGAGCTTCGGATGATGGAGGCAGGCAAAATGACCACAGTGTCAGGGCTCAGCAGCCATGATAAACCATGGTCAATTTACAGGAGGGGGTGGGGTGGAACCAGGCATAATCAGCCAAGTTTTTTAGGTTATACAAGGGGCCAAATTACACAGCACAAGCACTGTGCTGAAAAACATGCTTTAGGGGAACAGGATCTATTTATTTTTTATGGGTTACAAATGCTTTAAGGGTATAGGGAAGCCTGAAAACCAATCCGGCGCTGGCACAGAGATGACTAAGAGAAAGATGGCCTCTTATAGCACTTATAGCTGGAGAAAAAAAAAAAAGAAAAAGTCCCCAAACCCAATTTTACAGCCTCCTGGCACCTCACTTCTTTAACCCCTTCACACCAACGTCACTATGTGGCCCCACAGCACTGTGCTTTCTGCCATGGGGCTGCATATTTACACATTTCCCTATGTGCTGGGAGTGCACCGCACAGAGTTATGGACTTGCGGCCCTCAAATACATTCAGACTGGGATCTTTTCTTGTGGAAAACAAATGAAATTGCAAACAAAAAACGAATTCTGATTATGCTTCGTGTTTATGTTGGACAGTTCAAGCAGCTTACCTACTGACCTGCTTACCTCTAGTTAATTTATTTCGCAATTGTGATTGTAATTTTTATTGTAGAAAACACACTTGCCTTGTTTGTCTCTGCACAATTCTACCTGAATGCAATAAACTATCAACTTGTTGCTAGTCAATTGTTTCTGAAGTGTCTCTAAAACAGTACACTTTTATTTCTAGTATAATAAAAAAAAACATGCCTTGTGTCAAAGTCTTAGGCCCCGTACACACGACCGAGGAACTCGACGTGCCAAACACATCGAGTTCCTCGTCGAGTTCAGTGTGGAAGCCGCCGAGGAGCTCGGCGGGCAGACTTTCCTCATTGAACAACAAGGAAATAGAGAACATGTTCTCTTTTCGGCCCGACGAGTTCCTCGACGGGTTCCTCGCTGAAAAGTGTACACACGACCGAGTTTCTCGCCAGAATCCAGCTCCGACCGAGTTTCTGGCTGAATTCTGCCGAGAAACTCGGTCGTGTGTATGGGGCCTGATCCCTCTTTAATCTGCCCACAAGACTGTCCGTCTTGCAGGAGTAGGAATCCTTGTTCATCAGCAGTTCCTACGTGGGGTGTGCTACACATGCCTAAAGGCTAAAAAAAAAATCAAAGGATAAGTTATAATTCAAAAAAAGGGAAAAGACCCAAATAAATAGTTTGTTAAAGCAGATGTAAACCAGACCACTTTAATCATATAAGCTTTAACATGATAATATCACTTGGAAATCATATTTTAATCATTGGCATTCAATAAAAATAACAGCTGGTGATACTGCCAAAAAGTTCCTTGTTTGGCCACTTTTTACTATAAGGTGACAATGCTATACCCATTTTACAGAATTTCTGATCTGTAAATCACCATCACAAAAGAAAGTCTAACCTTCTGTACTGAGGCACATTGCTCAGGCAAATTCTACTATTTTCACTGTTTACAAAAAGCCAACAGCAATTAGGAATCTTGCCCTGTGAAAAAACACAAGCATACTGTTATCACAGTAGTGAATGTGGGCAGGGACAAGCTGTAAAGAGACTGCAGGACATCAGCAGTATTATGTTGAAACAAAGGTGTAAAAAAGTAAACATCTTTCCTTAAGCTACACTCAAATTCTCTTAAAATCAAAGGGGCAGATCCAGAGAGAGAGTATGCCGGCGTATCTACTGATACGCCGGCGTACTTTCAAATTTCCCACGTCGTATCTTTAGTTTGAATCCTCAAACCAAGATACAACGGCATCTGGGTTCGATCCGACAGGCGTACGGCTTCATACGCCTTCGGAGTAATATATACGGTTTACCAATGCTTGGCTGTAGTTTTCAGTCCCTTTTCTTGTGCTTTTTTTTCCTTTTATTTTCATTATAGGATTGTGGAAAAATGGAGGGATTATAGCGGTGCCATTTAAACAAGTCGTACAAAGTAATCAAAACAAAATGATGAATATAAGCATTTTATTGATAATAGAAAATGGGTATAAAAACAATAAGGATCGACTAAAATTGACATGAGTTGTTACAGAGTCCCGACATGTTTCGGCAAATTGTTGCCTTCCTCAGGGGTATGAGTCAGTCAATATATTTTGTACAATCTAATAAAGAATACATACACAAAATTAATTTAGGGAAATATAGACAGATGAATGTCTCAAAGCAGGGCTAAACTCTCAAAGAATAAATGAATAAACAGTGATCTTATGTGTGGAAATAACCAGTGTAAAATGGCCAGTATAGGAGCCATACCTACCCTGTATCCGTGCAAGAAGCAGGGCCAAATGCAGCAAATCGCAGCGCTACTCAACAGCACCAATCCAACCTTAGTGTGGTTGCAGGGGGCTAATATTGCATACTAAATTATAAAAAAAAAAAAAAAAAAGGAAAAAAAGGGTTAGGGATTAAAAAGACCACTAAATATTTTGGGCCAGATTCACAGAAGAAGTACGCCGGAGTATCTACTGATACTCCGGCGTACTTTCAAATTTGCCGCGTTGTATCTTTAGTTTGAATCCTCAAACCAAGATACGACGGCTTCTGGCTTCGATCCGACAGGTGTATGGCTTTGTACGCCTTCGGATCGTAGGTGCAATACTTCGGCGCCCACTGGGTGGAGTTCTCGTCGTTTTCCGCGTCGGGTATGCTAATTAGCTTTTTACAGCGATCCACGAAGGTACGTGCGGTCGTCGCATTCTCTTACGTCGTCGCTAGTCGGCTTTTCCCGGCGTATAGTTAAAGCTGCTATTTCTTGGCCTATATTTAGACTAGCCATCTTAAAGTATGGCCGTCGCTCCCGCGTCAAATTTAATTTTTTTTTTTGTGTAAGTCGTCCGTGAATAGGAAAGGACGTAACTCACGTCGACATTCAAAAAATCCCGTCGGTGCGACGTAATTTCGCGCAAAGCACGGCGGGAAATTTCAAAACGGAGCATGCGCAGTATGTTCGGCGCGGGAACGCGCCTAATTTAAATGATCCACGCCCCATTTGAATTAGGCGGGCTTGCGCCGGAGAGATTTACACTATGCTGCCGCAACTTTACAGGCAAGTGCTTTGTGAATCAAGCACTTGCCCGTAAAACTTGCGGCGGTGTAACGTAAATGCGATATGTTACGCTGCCCCATACACACACACACACACTTTTGTTCTGCATAACATGAGGGGGGGTGTATTGTAGTCCACTGAGAGCCAAGAACAATTCTAACTGAAAAGAGTGAAGCACAGAAAGATACAATATCAGCCTCTGGCAGGATCAACTAGCATTTTTTGCACTTATTCATACAAAATGATTCTGTGGTATGTTCAACAGATCAAAAGGGAAAAAAATAGAGAAGACATTTATTAATGTGTGATTTTAAAATAAATACGGAGCTGCAATAATGTGTGTCTTTTATATCTGCCTAGAGTTCAGCTTTGCAGACCTCTATTGGAATTCTTTTTTTGATGCACACCTATGTGAGTGAATAGCCACATAAGACGTAGCCAAAAGCCAAGGGCTATTTTGTGATGCCAAAGGACAGATGTGTTTTCCGTGAAGGAGAAAAAATCCAGAGAACGTCTCCCTGCATGCAGGATGCTTCCAATTGATCTATAACCAATTACTTATTAAAATGTAATTGAACTGCAACAGATTGTAACGTATGCTAACTAATATGTAACAGTTCACAGCTATTTCATTAAGCATATTTAATTGGATTTCCAGAAGATAACTAACACGATTAAATAGCAATAGGCTTTAATAGAGTGGTAAAGATTATGATGCTATTTAATTGAGTCGGGATAACTTCCTATGTGCCAATTTGATGCTTATTGAATCTCTGTATTAATTATATTCTTTGGGTCTTTTTTCCTCCTTAATTTGTTTTTATTGAATTCACTTGCACATGCGACAGTGAGGATTTAACAGGTTGCAGGGTAGTAAAGGACAGTATTTTGGCTGCAAAAGTTTTGGCTGCACTTGTTTCAATCCGATCAATCAGTTTTGCCTTAAAGCGGAGGTTCACCCGAAAAGTTAATTTTTAACCTTAGATTGATGCTCATTTTGTCAAGGGAAATCTGGTATTTTTTTTTAAATCTAAGCAGTACTTACCGTTTTAGAGAGCGATCTTCTCCGCGGCTTCCGTGTATGGGCTGCGGGACTGGGCGTTCCTATTTGATTGACAGGCTTCCGACGGTCGCATACATCGCGTCACGATTTTCCGAAAGTAGCCGAACGTCGGTACGCAGGCGCCGTATAGAGCCGCACCGACGTTCGGCTTCTTTCGGCTACTCGTGACGCGATGTATGCGACCGTCGGAAGCCTGTCGGAAGACTGTCAATCAAATAGGAACGCCCAGTCCCGAAGACCCATACCCGGAAGCGACGGAGAAGATCTCTCTCTAAAACGGTAAGTACTGCTTAGATTTTAAAAAAACTACCCGATTCCCCTTGACAAAATGAGCATTAATCTAAGGTTAAAAAAAAAATTTCGGGTGAACTCCCGCTTTAAGCATATCTAAACCTCCCAAAAATTAAATATATTGCAGCTTACTAGTCCCTAAATACGATGCTTGCATTTATTTTATTTTTCCTTTAATTTATCTGATGATCCTGTCATCTCTAATACACTGAGGGTTGTTTTGTAGTTTACAGTAAATAGATAAGAAAATAACATACTTGGAGACATTAGTTCGGTGCACAGGAAGTTACAAGAACACTACGTTTCTAGGAGGATCAACAGGATTGTTTCTGTATTTGCAGAAATAAAAAACAATGCAGCCATCACATCTGAGGACCAGTACATTTTTGCTCTTGGGTTTAGATATGCGTACATTTTTCATTAGTTCAGTTGTATCTAAAAAAATAAAAAAAAATATTGGAATGTGGATCTTATTTATTGATTTATGTGTATAGATTTTATTTTTTATTTAAAAAAACACTTTTTGTTAGATTAGGAAAACCTGATAATTTTCCAAAGGGTCATAGGGTATGTGAAACAGACAAAATTCCTTTTTTTCCCGATCAAGTCATTTAGACCAGAAAAATCTTTAAAAAAAAAATTTAAGTTTACACGAGTTTCCAACCAGAATCCCGATTGTACTTAAAGGTTTTAATTTTTCCCAAATTTTAGTAAAAATCCATTATGGCACAATGCAGTCGAGACCGGTGAAATTAAGGTGTTTTTTTTAAGGTTGCAAAGTGTTTTAAATGGCTCCCAGGGGTCGAGAAGATCTTTTCAACTGTTATGGATCTTGGAACAGCCTTCAAGCAGAGGTAGTCATTCAATCAACAATACGTGAATTTAAATAAGCTTGGAATAAATATAAGTCTCTATTCAGACATAAAAGTTAAATAAAAGAAAAAAATATATAATAAAAACAAAGCAGACATGATGGACCACTAGGTCTTTTTCTGCCATCTCTCTTCTGTGTTTATACCCAACCCACGAGCTGCTAATTTTATGAGGCAAATGCAGCAAATATGCTGAAAAAGTCTTTGCCGTGTACCCTAGTATAGTCCACTGTATCCAGAATTCCCAAAGCTCCTAACGTGCGGAGGGTGCATATGCTGCCTGTATTTGAATTGACCATTAGATTCAGCAGGTTTTTATCTGATTGGTTGCTTAATTTTTTTAAATTTCTCATTGTTCATTTTCATATTTGTGTTGGTGAAAGACAACAAGGATTTTTGACTTTTTTGGATACTTCTCTTATCCAACGAAAAGTTAAAAAGAAATAAGCAAAAGTCATCAAAGTAGAAACTGGATCGTGTATGGAGGCTTCCTATTTGTTTATTTTTTCTTATGGTTGAACTAGACAGACATGTGTCTTTTTTCAGTTTGACTAAGCATGTATCTATGTTGGATAGTGAATGAATGCTATAAGCGGATAAAAAAATGACTCTACTTGTAGGACCCCTATGATGCCCAGGTTGGGTCTGAAGTGCCATTTAGTTTTTCCTCTCTAAAGCCTCGTACACACGATAGGTTAACCAGAGGACAACGGAAATCCGGCTCTGCACAGCTCGACCGAAGCGCCAAACTCAAACACACAACACTGCAACCCCCGGCAGACGGACGCGACGGACACCGACAAGGCTGGACGGACCGGCAGACGGACGCGACGGACACCGACAAGGCTGGACGGACCGGCAGACGGACGCGACGGACACCGACAAGGCTGGACGGACCCCGCGCAAAGGCCGCAGACGGACGCCGGACAAGGCCGCCGACAGCAGATGGACACAAAGCTGAGCATCCAAAATGTACGTTTTTTCCTAAACTTCCCTTCTAAGCTTGGGGTGCGTGTTATACGCAGGCGCACGTTATACCCTGATAAATACTTTTTTTCCCCGAATTATTTTTTTTTTTTCCCGAAGAAAGTGTATTTTTCCCCCAAAAAGGTGTTTTTCCCCCCCAAAAAGGTGTTTTTTCCCCCCAAAAAGTGTACTAGTAAGACCTCTGCGCAAATACGGTGTGACAGAAAGTATTGCAAGTTCTAAGGGCCAGATCAACATACATTTAGATTGGCGCAGCGTATGAGAGATACACTACGCCGCCGTACCTTACCTGGCGTATATTCGAATCCTCAGCAAGTTGGCGCCGTAAGTTACGGCGGCGTAGTGTATTTCTGGCGGCGGATTTGAAATTGGGCGGGTTTCATTTAAATGAAGCGCGTCCCTGCGCAGAATGAACTGCGCATGCGTCGTCCTGAAATTTCCCGCCGTGCATTGCGCTAAATGACGTCGCTTTTTTTAACTTAGACGTGAGTTACGTCCATCCCTATTCACGGACGACTTACGCTAAAAAAAAACAATTTCAAATTTCGACGCGGGAACGACGGCCATACTTAACATGGCAAGTCTATCTATACGCCGCAAAATACCAGCTTTAACTATACGCCGGAAAAAGCCGACGACGTTAGAAAATGCAACGGCCGCGCGTGTACGTTCGTGGATCGTCATGAATCGCTAATTTGCATACCCGACGCGGAAAACGACGCAAACTCCACCTAGTGGGCGTCGAAGTATTGCATCTAAGATTCGAAGGCGTACGAAGCCGTACGCCTGTCGGATCTTAACCAAATGCCATCGTATCTTGGTTTGAGGATTCAAACTAAAGATACAACGTGGGAAATTTGAAAGTATGCTGGCGTATCAGTAGATACGCCGGCGTACTTGCTCTCTGGATCTGGCCCTAAGTAATTTTCTAGCAGAAAAAAAAAATGATTTTAGCTTGTCATCACCAAATCTCAAAACGAGTCTCGGGGCTGAAGTGTTTAAACAATTTTTTAATTATGTGATAGAATTTCAAAGGGTTAAAACCGCTGTCATGTTTTTACTGCTGTCTGTGCTCCTGTCTTAGGGATTTATCTTCACTTCCTATCTATTTAATGGCTGTAAAATAGAACAAGATATCAGGGGAAATCCCTCTAATGGGAACATAGCAAAGAACAAAAACACATTTGCTAGTGGAGAGAGGAAGTGTCAGAACCTTGGTATTTAATTGCAGTCTGTGTCCCCATAAGGGAAATTTATCCTGACTTCCTCAATTGAAAGGATGAAATATTTCCACTGTATATTACATACAGAATTTAAAACTGTCCCCGGTCTCTCCGAAAAAAAAAAAAAAGAGCTGGAGTTAGATTTAAATTTTGGCTGGAGTTAGATTTTATTTTTCAGTTCTGAATGGAGTTTACTTTTAACAAGCTTTGCAGTTTTCTGGACTCATTATAAATGATAAACTATGTGCCTGAACAATGCATTTGTACTGTAAAGCTTTATACTGTCTGATGTAGCTCTCCAACCATAGAAGCACAGGATGAAATTACTGCTTATAACTGGCTTATTACTTTGTTTTTCTCCACTATTATTTCCTGGCACCGTATCGAGCAGCTGAATTGCTGTTTGCAGCCTCGCACAGCATTGGTGGCTCTGTGTACTGGGTGTGATTAATGCAGTGTGAGTAATTGAACGTGGCTTCATTTACTTTGTTTGCCTGGTGCTGCAGTTACCTGCTGGGTCTCTTATTTAATTTCATCGAATATCTGTTTGGATGTATATCTCTGATTTTTTTTTTCTCAGCCATCCCTACTTTCTACCTAAATTATGACAATTGCCGGGTCGCTGTCGCTACACACTAATAATCTCATTATGTGGCAATTAAAAGGAACCTTGTGAATAACACATACAGTCATAATACTGTGTATAAAATCGCAAACAAAAGGGTGTTAGGCTACATTCACATATAGAGTTTGTGTACACTCGCGAAAAACACGACATGCGCTTCCCGGATCTTTTGATTTTAAAATCCCCCTCAAATGCCCAAACACGTGGGTTTTTTTTTTCCACTTGGCAAACCGTGTGGTTTAACCACTTCCATACCATGCACTTACTCACCTTCCTGCCCAAGCCAATTTTCATGAATGACAATTGTGCGGTCATGCTACACTGTACCCAAACAATTTTTTTATCATTTTGTTCCAACAAATAGAGCTTTCTTTTGGTGGTATTTGATCACCTCTGCGATTTTTATTTTTTGCGCAACAACTAAAAAAAGACCGATTTTTTTTAAAAAAATTACGTTTTTATTTTTTTCTGTTAATTGTTTGGGTAAATAAGTAAGTTTTCTACTTCGATTATGGACACCGATGAGGTGGCACTGATGGGCACCGGTGAGGCGGCACTTATGGACACTGACAGGCGGCACTGATAGGCGGCGCTGGTATGCGGCACTGATGGGCACTCATAGGCGGCACTGATGAGCACTCATAGGCGACACTGATGGGCACTCATGGGCGGCACTTATGGGTGTCACTGATGGGTACTTATGGGTGGCACAGATGGGCACTGATAGGTGGGCACTGGGCATGGATGGGTACTGAGGGGTGGCACTGATGGACACTAAGGGGTGGCACTGATGGACACTGAGGGGTAGCACTGATGGCATTGCTGGGTATCACTTGTTTATCCCAGTGCCAGTCCCATGTTGTCCCATGTTGCCAGTCAGTGCCCCATGGACACTGATTGGCATCTATTCTCTTTTTTTTTTTTTTTTACTGCTTTTTTTTTTTTTTTTACTGCCCTTCCCTGGTGGTCCAGTGTGGGCTTTCCTGGTGGTCCAGTGTGGGCATCCGAGGGGGCGGGGCTGCGCTGATAAACAATCAGCGCGAACCCCCCCTGTCAGGAGAGCCGCCGATCGCGAGTGAGGAAGAGCCATCAACGGCTCTTCCTGTTTACATTGTGATCAGCTGTGGTTGGACACGGATGATCACGTCGGCAGAATGGCATCGTTGGAAAAATGGATGTACCTGAATGTTCCCTTTAAGAAGCCATGCGGCAGGCGTGCGCGTGCCCGCTGCATTCTCCATGTCCACGGGCTCTGCGAACTCGATGTTCGCCGGTGACCCGCGATTGTGTCACGGAGAGGCAAAGATGTAAACAAGCCATTTCCCAGTTCTGCCTAGAGACAGGACAGTGATCTACTGTTCCCTGTCATCGGGAGCAGTGATCACTATCGTGTCACTTGTAGCCCAGCCCCCCACAGTTGGAATGAGTGAGTGTGAGTGAGTGAGTAACTTGTATAGCGCTACAAATGCGAACTAAATCGCCTCAAGGTGCTAATTTATATCGGGTGTCGTCCTTATCCTTCAGAAGAGGTGGGTCTTAAGTTTTTTCCTGAGGGCCCGATGGTTTTCTTCCAGAATCACTCCCTATTGTGGCAAAATATTACTATTACATTTTAAGTAATGCAAACCACATTTTCTCAGTTACCCTGTGCCCCTAATGGACACAGGGGGCCGGATTCAGAAAAGAGACACGACGGCGTATCTCCTGATACGCCGTCGTATCTCTGAGTCCGACCGTCGTATCTATGCGCCTGATTCATAGAATCAGGTTACGCATAGATCTCCCTAAGATCCGACAGGTGTAAGTGACTTACACCGTCGGATCTTAGGCTGTAATTCCAGGCCGGCCGCTAGGTGGCGCTTCCATATTATTACGCAAGGAATATGCAAATGAGGAGTTACGCCGATTCAGAAACGAACAACGTTTTTTACGTCGTTTGTGTTCGGCTTTTTCTGGCGTATAGTTACCCCTGCTATATGAGGCGTAGCTAATGTTAAGTCGTTCCCGCGCCGAGTTTTGAAATTTTACGTCGTTTGCGTAAGTCATTCGCGAATACGGCAGGACGTAATTTACGTTCATGTCGAAAGCATGACGATTTGCCGACGTCATTTGGAGCATGCACACTGGGATTCAGTCGCGGCCGGCGCATTCCCAGTTCGTTCGGCGTGGGGACGCGCTTGATTTAAATACACGCCCCCTACCCGCAGAATTTGAATTCCGCCGGGGGATTTACGCTACGCCGGCTAAACTTTACAGGCAAGTGCTTTGTGAATAAAGCACTTGCCTGAAAAACTTGCGCCGGCGTAACGTAAATAAGATACGTTACGCCAGCAGAAAGATCCGCGAATCTTTCTGAATCTGGCCCAGGGTGACTTATGCCGCATACACACGATCAGTCCATCCGATGAGAGCGGACCGATGGACCGTTTTCATCGGTTAACTGATGAAGCTGACTGATGGTCCGTCGCGCCTGCACACCATCGGTTAAATAACCGATCGTGTCAGAATGCGTGACGTAAAACACAACAACGTGCTGAAAAAACGAAGTTCAATGCTTCCAAGCATGCGTCGACTTGATTCTGAGCATGGATTTTTGACCGATGGTCGTGCCTACTAACGATCGGTTTTGTTCTATCAGTTAGGAATCCAACGGTTAAAATTAAAACAAGTTGGCTTTTTTTTAACCGATGGTTAAATAACCGATGGCTCCCACACACGATCGGTTTTGACCGATGAAAACGGTCCATCAGACCATTCTTATCGGTTTAACCAATCGTGTGTACGCGGCATTAGACATAGGGGGTGCATGAGGAGCTGAAACAAGGGTTTCCCAACCTCTCCATGGGATTCTGGGTTCCACGGGCCCTCCCGTCACACTGTCTGTGTCTCATTGGAGATTTACCTTCATGCCCTTTCTTGAGACAAATTTCCAAATTGAGGGAAATTTTTTCCACAATTGTACCCAGAACAAGTGTCCTTATCGGCAGATTCGACTTCTATTCCTGACCCATTTACAACTACAAATCTCTGATCTTCTATCACTTTCAAATCTTATGATTGAGCAACAAGACAAATAGAGATGGTGAATCTCTACAGCAGGGGGTCATTCTCTACTCTATCCAAAACAAAAGCAAAAGGTTTCATAAATGCTTTAAAGGTCATGAAGATTTCTTCCCCCTCCCTCGTAAACCACAGCTTCTCCACTATTGTTATGTAAACCCCTTATGGTACATCTAAAAGCATCAGGAGGTACTTTTACTTGTCAAATAAACTTTGGATCGCGTTTACTGTGTTTCCAAAAAATAAATCTTACAAGAAACCCATCTGGCATGTTTCTTTTTAGCATTTAAAAAATGATAGGGTTGATTTACAAAAAAAATAGGTTGTTCTCTGAGCAAAGTGAATAATTACCCTTCAAAGTGAAAAAATAAAATCATATTTTAGTGTCCCTTTGACATGACTGGATATTCAAACTGAACACAGAATCACTAGGCTATTGAAATATTCACATTGTAAAGTTTGGTTGCCATTTGTCCTTGTTTACTGGCGGCAATCCCCATTTTGAGAGGTCTGTTCTCAGCAAACAAACATTCCCAATTGCAGTGATATGCAGACATGTTTAGGCAGATTCATAAAGACTTACGATGGCGTATCAGTAGATACGCCGTCGTAAGTCCGAATCCGCGCCGTCGTATCTTTAAGCGTATGCTCAAATTGAGATATGCTTCTCTGTTGCTAAGATACGACTGGCGTAAGTCTCCTACGCCGTCGTATCTTAGCTGCATATTTACGCTGGCCGCTAGGGGCATGTACGGCGATTTACGCCGAGAATATGCAAATGAGCAAGATACGCCTATTCACGAACGTACGCACGCCCGTCGCAGTAAGATACGCCGTTTACGTAAGGCGTTTTCAGGCGTAAAGATAAACCACCAAAAATATGGCGCAGTGGTGTGTGGCTCCAGATAGAATTCTTAGAAAAATCTTAGAAAATGCCTGATGCTGGTTTGGGACTGCCCGGCTGGTTTCATGCAGTGCCAGTGCCATTAGTCTGTGCTGCCTGTGTACACCACACATTCATCCCTTATTCAGTGCCACAGCCTGGGCTTCATATTTCTCTATCGCAATCTGCAATATAATTAATGTTTACTTTTGGGTTTAATACTGTTTTAAGTAAATAAAAAAAACCTCTTTATTTTATTATAAACTTACATATACTTCAAAAAACTATATTTTAAAATTATTGCATTTTTATACTGTAATTGTATCTGATAATTACAGTATAAAACATATGAACCTTGTTACCTTCAGCCTAGTATTCTGTGTGCATTGCTGACATAATTATCACACAACTTGGGAGTCTCCCTGATTGGTTCCTGATCGTCACTTAGGACCAGAGCTGTCTATGACAGGCAGTATTGAGAGTCATCTGGTGGCTCTTAAAGGAAGGGCATTTGTTAACATATCCCCATCACAGGGCATTGTTTTGTCATACACAGAATATAAACCAGAGCTTTTATTGTAAGACTTTGCCAGTGAACAAAATCTGAATTTGTAGTAAAATGTGCAAAACACAAAGTGGAAAAAACCCAAAACTAGCAGTATAAAAAATGTATCACAATGTTATGCAGCCTGTTTGCTATAATCATGTGTCTGCTTCTGTATGTCAGTTTTTTTCTTTTCCAAGAACCCAAATATTTAAATGTTGCTTCTGCAAAAGTAATTTCCCTTATAAACCAATTTGTTTAAAACACATAATGGATCACATTTTAATATCCCGTACATGATTGTGCTTATAAGGAGAGGAATGGATTTAGTTTCACAGTGTGAAAAGTATTCTTCGTCTTCAAAGAACCCTTCTTTGTCCTCACAGAGGGTTTAGGAGGCCAGGAAGATTTTTCCAGGCCTGGCTTACTGGGAAATCTGCAGTTTTCTCATTTATTAGCTTGGTGCCAGGTTATGTGTCTCTGACCAATACTGCACTAATTTTTTAAACTTGCTCCGTATTGTGTATTGCATGATTACTCCCAGGCTGTATTTGCCATATGACAGTTTGGCCTGTGCCTTGGGTTGTGATGATGAAAAGCAGTACCTAATAGACATGTGCATTTTCGTCCGGATTTCTGGGATTTTCACGTTTGTTTTAGAAACGATAACGAATGCGCAGAATCCGAAAGATCTGACATAAAAAATGCTTTATTTTTGTTTCGTTGCGACAACAGTTAGATACAGATAGAAGATTCGACATGTGATCTGTGTCTATCGAACCTGCAGTTGAATGTGCCAAGCCTTAACGCTATTTGTCTAAGATTATTCGACATAGAGAGAAAAGATTTGACATAGAGAGAAAAGATTCGACATAGAGAGAAAAGATTTGAAAAGACATAGAGAGAAAAGATTTGAAAAGATTTGACATAGAGAGAAAAGATTCGACATAGAGAGAAAAGATTCGACGTTATAGAGACATGAAGATTCAACGAAGCAACTAAAAACATACAATCACCGTGAGCGGACATTTATGGTCAAATGCTCCTCCCCATAGGCTATAGAAGAATTCTAATGTTGGTTGACTAGTAATAATAATTAATAAATATAATGATTACTAGTCATACAACATTAGAATTCTACTATAGCTTGTGGGCGGAACATTCGACCAGAAATGTACGATTGCGGCATCGTACAGTTTAGCTGCTTCGTCGAATCTTCTTAGAACCTTCAACAGACACCATAAGCCTTCAATTGACAGATTCAACCTTAATTAATTTGGATTTTAAGACGAATGCATTTTTTAACGAAACAAAATAAATAAAAATGAATTTCGGAAGTAACTAAATAAATACATTTTTCGAACGAAAACAAAATTCCAAAACAAAAAATTTCAATGTGCACATGTCTAGTACCTAAGTAAATAATGCAGAGAAGATGAGGACATATGTAGCATTACCCCCTAGAGGATTTTGGTTCCCCTATTGCTGCACATGCATTTTCCAACACATAGGGGGTTATTTACGAAAGGCAAATCCACTTTGCACTACAAGTGCAAACTATGGGCCAGATTCACAAAGAGATACGACGGTGTACAGTATCTCCTGATACACCATCGTATCTCTGACTTACACTGGTCGTATCTATGTGCCTGATTCATAGAATCAGTTACGCATAGATATGGCTAAGATCCGACAGGTGTAACTGTGTTACACCGTCGGATCTTATTTTCAATTTGAAAATGGCGCGAGGGGCGTTCCCGCTGATTTACACTGAATAATATGTAAATCAGCGAGATACGCAAATTCACGAACGTACGCGGACCCGACGCAGTTTCTTACGACGTTTCCGTAGCGGTTTTCCTGGCGTATACTTACCCCTGCTTCTATGAGGCGCAGCCAATGTTAAGTATAGCCGTCATTCCCGCGTCGATTTTGAATTTTTTTACGTCGTTTACGTACGCCGATTCAGAAACCCGCGCGTCGCAAGTTACGCTCCTGTCGAAACCACAGACGTCCTAGTGACGTCAGTGGGAGCAATGCACGCCGGGAAATTTCGCGGACGGCGCATGCTCATTTAAATCGGCGCGGGAACACGCCTGATTTAAATAGTACACTCCCCCTAGCCGCGGAATTTTAATTACGCCGGGGGATTTGCGAGACGCCGCAAGTTTGGAGGTAAGTGGTTTGTGAATTACCCACTTGCCTCTCAAACTTGCGGCAGCGTATCTTAAATCAGATAGATCACGCGGATCTAAAGATCCGCTGATCTACCTGTATCTGGCCCTACAAGTGCAAAGTACACTTGAAATTACACTGAAAGTGCACTTGGAAGTACAGTCGCTGTAGATCTGAGGGGGACATGCAAGGAAATCAAAAAACAGCATTTTAGCTTGCACATGATTGGATAATAAAATCAGCAGAGCTTCCTCTCATTTCAGATCTACCCCTCAGATTTTCAGCGACTGCAATTTCAAGTGTACTTTTCACTTGTAGTTTGCACTTGTAGGGCAAAGTGGATTTACCTTTCGTAAATAACCCCCAAAGTCAGTAACCAGTCAATGGGCTTGTTATTATTGTTTTATTGAGGGAAATCAACTTGGATGGGGATGAGGGTTTTATAGGATGCCCAACCAAAAACTAAATGTCTTACCTAGAGAAGAAAAGTGAGGTGGTGCACTACATGCTCTGTGGCGAATTATGGGTGTGGCAGAATTGCGCTAACAATTGGAGAGGCTTATAACATGAACTTGCTCACTGTGTACAGGGTAATATATAGCAAAGTCTTTGTACCCACAAAAAATGCTTTTATTACTGTGCCACAAGTATCCAACAGACACGTACAACCAGGCCCGTCGCTACAGGACAGGCAAAACAAAGGAGGAGTAAGAACATGGGTGTGAAAATTAGTGTAGCGCTAATGTAGGCTTTGCGTGCGGGGTGGGGGTGCTTGGGGGCCCCCATTTTGCTTGGGGCCCCCAAATTCCTTAAAATGGCCCTGCGTACAACCCTCTAGAGGGGCTAGTCCCAAGGGGTCCTGGGCAGAACTCCACTGGTGGCAACAATGTTCCATAAACAGGATGCAAGTTTTAATACCAATAATGGTGGCCAAAGGCTGATGCTTTATTGATGTTATCCTGGCGGCAATCAGTCTCGCAAACACTGTCCCAATTTTCTCTGCTGTCTGACTCTGGGAAAGGGGTCTGCAATGTGGGCCACAGACCACAGATTCCTCTCCCCTGGTGTCTCTGAGGTTAGAGTAGTATGTAGGGATGCAATATGGAGCCTCTCTGATGTGTCTCTGATGGGTCAGCCTTTCTTCTCTCTCCCCTCCCTCCTAGCTTAGAGCCTTGTGGTTCTTCTCAGCCTGTCCCCCCTCATTCCTCCAAAGTCTTTGTTTTCATGGGTTGGGGGTGGAGTTTTGAGCCGTGCTTCCTCTTTATCCTCTCCCTGTGGGTCTAGTGGGTGTGGTTCACCTAGTCTTCTCTCTTCTCTTTCCCAGTGGCCTGTCAATCACTGTCGGGGAGGAGAAGTAACAGCTGTGTGGCAGTGTTTGAGCTATGCAGCTCCCACCTTAAAGGGGTCACCAGCAGGGCTCAAGTCCTGCGGGAATGCGTGGGAACGGAGTCCCTGCACTTTTTTCACAGCAGGAACGCAGTTCCCTTTGCAGAACTAGAGCAGCCGAGAGCAGCAGAGCCACCCGAGCCAATCCTTCACTAAGCGGCGATGCCCAGCTCGAGTCACTGTCAGGGGCAGGCGAACCTTAGTAATCCTTTATGTTTCTTTCTAAATCCCGCGATAACTCGTGGCAGACCTCCGCAATGTCTCCTGGGAACAATGACAAAAGCTCCCAGGAGACATTGCGGCATCGAGAAAGTGACGGAATACCCACCCACTACCCGATGAATCCAAATACAAGGAAGCGGCGAGTAACATAAAGGATTACTAAGGTACAGTGGATCAAAAAAAACAAAAAAAACATGGGGTTTAGTAATTATGCATATGAGCGTATCATTTTTTTTTTTTTGGGTGGGGGAGTGGATCTTGGGTGGGAGTTCCCACACTTTTTTCCCTAGGACTTGACCCCTGGTCACCAGCCAGGCTATACTAGCCTAGCTCTGGGTTTGGACCCCCATATCCCCCTCCTAATCTACACCCCTGCCTTGTCTGGCCACTTTTGCACACTTGCGGGATGAATCCAGCTGCAAAAGTGATTAGGATTTAAATGTAAAAACTGCTGAGAGAAATTATGTATAGATTACACAACATAGAACCATATTTTTGAACCCTTGATTGGTTGATGTACATATAGAATACTGCCACTAGTAAGGATCTCTGTCTTATTACAGCGCTTTGAATTATGGTACAAGGTTGTTGATAGGAGTTATCTTCTATGAAGTCATCAATGATGTGTACCTAGGGAAGCATGATCTTAGACTACAGCCCCATACATGTCTGAGCAAAGACAGACTTTGTCCCTGCTTATAACATCTTGTAAAGACCTCAAATTTACACTGGCAACGACACAGCTCCTGTCATGGGTAGATTAAGGCATCGAGTACAAGCAACGCCTGCCAGGATTTCAGCATTATTTCCAGAGATGTACTGTGCCACATGATACCTTCCCAAGACATTAATGGGATACTTTGCTACTGATTTTCAAACAGATATAACTATGTTTATAACATCATCTAGGAAGGTCTGTTTGTTTCACACAGCAACACTTTTAACGTATGCCTCAACAGACAAACAAGAGCGTAATTATTGGGCTACAGCAAGTTTGTTGGGTATCCTAAAGACAAAACTTTTTTTTTTTTTTACTTTTGGATACAACAGGGAAAGATTCACAAGCTTATCAGGTTTTTATTGCGGTCTGTGTTCCTGCTGGAGAGATTTAGGGTCCATTACCACTTCTATATTCCTGTATGAAGTGTTACAGCACAACCGTTAATGCGTTTTACGTTAAGGCAGCCTATTCATTTAGAATGGGCTGCTAATGCATATGGATAGAACGGACAGATATGCAGCAATTTTTTCTTAAACAGTGCACCCCAATACATGGTAGTGAGTTGCAATGTGTTGTGGTGTGCTGCAAGGTATGTGCACCAGAGCTACATTGCCTTTGTGTGTTGGGGTGCCATTTAAAATTCATGGCACAGAAACTTGCTAACATACATAGCATGTGTTAATGGGGTTGATTTATTAATGGCAAATAGATTGTGCATTTTGCAATGCAGTTGATCACGAGATTAGTTAATAAGGTAAAGCTTAATTTTACAAAGAATAACCAGGGCTCAAGTCCTGCGGGAACGCATGGGAACGGAGTTCCTGCACTTTTTTCACAGCAGGAACTCAGTTCCCTTTGCAGGACTAGAGCAGCCGAGCCGCCGAGCCAATCCTTCACTAAGCGGCGATGCCCAGCTCGAGTCACTGTCAGGGGCAGGCGAACCTTAGTAACTCACTTCTTTCTAAATCCCGCGATAACTCGCGTCAGACCTTCGCAATGTCTCCTGGGAACAATGACAAAAGCCCTCAGGAGACATTGTGGCATCAAGGAAGTGACGGAATACCTGCACACTACCCGATGAATCCATATACAGGAAGCGGCCAGTAACATAAAGGATTACTAAGGTACAGTGGATCGAAAAAAAAAAAAAACATGCGGTTTAGTAATTATGCATATGAGCGTATCATTTTTTTTTTGGGTAGGAGTTCCCACACTTTTTTCCCCAGGACTTGACCCCTGAGAATAACCAATCACATTTTGCTTGCACATGATTGGATGATGGAAGTCAGCAGAGCTCCCCCTCATTTACTAAGCTCTGGAACAGCTTCACTTGAAGTCTCTTTGACTTTAGTGAATCAACCCCAGATTATGTTGATGTTACACCCATGGGGTAGGCATTCATTATCAACTGGTCATACATATGTATAACATATTTATAATAATGCAGAGGAAACCGGTCGTGTGTACATTTTTCGACAAGGAAACTGTCGAGGATCCCGTCGAGCCAAAAAGAGAGCATGTTTTCTTTTTCCTCGAAGGGAATGGAGAAACTTGCCTTGTCGAGTTCCTCGACAGTCTAACAAGGAACTCGACGAGGAAAACGATGTGTTTTGCCCGTCGAGTTCCTCGGTCGTGTGTACGAGGCTTTATACTTGTTGTTTCTTTTTGCAGTACACAAAAACTTCTTGCAACACTGTCAAATCTCCTGAGGAAGCTCTTTGAGCGAAACATGTAGAGTAAAAAATTATTGAATATGTCATTCAGACAATATAAACTTTTTGTAAACATGTATTGTTATTTTTAAAGAAACCTTAACTGTCAATAAAAAATGTATACTTTTTTTTTTATCATCAAAAGTTTATTAAGTTTATTAAGTACAAATCAAAGCATTAAACAGATAGCATGTCACAATACAAACAAGTAATATTGTTTCTGAGTAATCATATAACATGGAACATAGAAAAGAAGAGAAAACTCCTAATGCAGCTTTAACATGGGCTGTCCATTGACTGATAATGAGTATCTTATAGTCATTGCTATCAATTAGGATTATCTATTTATAAGACTAGCTTTGATATCTTAGTAAGAGGATAGATAAGTCAGAGGGGGAAAGTAAAGAAAAGAGGTAAAGGGGGATGAAGGAAGGGTGTCTCATTTTGACAGGGTTTATGAGGGCAACTTGACTCAGTCTTGGAGCCTTTTCTACAGATCCATTAGTGTTTCATAGGTGTTGGAGGCCTTGAAAGCAAACCAAGGAGACCACGTTTTTTTGGTATTTTTCAGCTTTATCTGGTTTGGGCTTTTAATGTATGCCTCAACAGACAAACAAGAGCGTAATTATTGGGTTACATGTCTTCCATGTAACAGGTTTCTGATACCCTCCTCAGCCAATCTTGGATAGATGGGGCTCGGGTGCATTTCCAGAGGAGTAGTATTAGGGACCTAGCAGTGTTCAATAAGTGTTTGGTAAGGGATTGTTTATAACGTTTAAGAGGGAAATAATTAATATGGAGCAGGCAACAGGCTGCAGTCAACTCAGGTCTGGTCTCCGTGATCTGCTTCACAACCTGTGATCCAGAAGGAGTTCAGTACCGGGCACTCCCATCATATATGTATGAGGGTGCCTGTTTCCTTTCCACATCTCCAACAGATATCTGAGGTGTGGGGGTACCATTTTTTAAGTCTTTCTGGGGTGTCAAGAGCTTGTATGATGTTTCTTGTGTTTTAGTGCTAATGGAACATTTGTGTGAATGTATGCATGCTGTTTTCCATTGATTGTCGGTAATGTCCATTTGCAAGGCACGGGAACACGCCTGTTGAAATCTATCGTCAGTTGTAGCGTGTGAATTTTGTAACCAAGCATAAGTAATAGACGTAGCTTTATCGCATTGAGACCCTCTAACGCAGACCCTTTCTAATTCTGTCATCTCCCTGGAGAAGGAAGGCCTCCTTGTCCCATAGTTGACAAAGTATACCGTATTTATCGGGGTATTGCGCGCTCCGGCGTATAGCGCACACCCCTAAAGTGGACCCGACATTCCTGTAAAAAAAGATTTTAGTACTTACAGTTTTGGTGTCTTGCGCGGCATCCATCGGCGGCCTCGTCGGGTCCGGCGTCCGTCTGCGGCTTCGGGTGTCCTCTTCGTCGGGTCCGGCATCCTTCTGCGTCGTCCTCCCCGCTCGATCCCCGCATTCCCGCACCGAGTTTGAATACTGCGCCGGCATATACTGAGTGCAGTACACTCGTGTATAGTCGGGCAGGCTCGGCTACTCTCGCGCTCACGTCCTGTACGTCCAGGACGTGAGCGCGAGAGGAGCCAAGCCTGCCCGACTATACACGAGTGTACTGCGCTCGGTATATGCCGGCGCAGTATTCAAACTCGGCGCCGGAAAGCGGGTATCGGCGTATATCGCGCACCCACGATTTTGCCCTGATTTTCAGGCCAAAAAAGTGTGCGGTATACGCCGATAAATACGGTACTTTTTTTAAGAATTGTATAAATATTATTCTGGTGCCTTTAAATTCCCAACGTTTAGGGCTGTGGTACCCCCAAATGATCTCTCACTGCCCAGCTTCCAAATAAATTTGATGTTACACCTCTTAGCACGTACATGCTATTTTTCTGAACTGACCTCGGCAAACTTCGGAAAGGCTTGTGAACGGAGTCTTTCCGAGGTTTGCCAAGGTCAGCTGAACTGTCCTCGGGCCTTTTTGGCCATTTCTGAGGCTCTTTGGCGCCCCCCGCCTCTGGTCGCATTCGGTATTGCATGCCATTGAAGTCAATGCGGAACAAATTATTTTAGTTTCCATTGACTTCAATGGGGAAACTTGCTTTGATATGCGACTACTTTTATTACGAGCATTTTCCTGGAATGGATTATGCTCATAATCCAAGGTTCCACTATATGTGAAACGTATTTGTGCTCAGACTTCAGCTTTAAAATATTTTTAATGTTCAGGGATCTTGTTGGACATTACCTTGGCATCACCGATGCAGTACATTTAAGGTGCATTTTGCATGTGTTGCTAGTCATCTCTATTTGACTTACCATGCCTCATCATGGTAGAGGCAGAGCTTCCTCATGTCAGAGCCTCCAGCAAAGAGAACTGTAGTGGATCTCACTCCAAATCTCCTGAGCCCTGCAGTCAGAAGTGGCAGTGCCTTAGGTGATCTCACTCTGCAGATAGCAATGAGGTTCTAGGTCATGGGTGCTCAACCTGTGGCCCTCAAGCTATTGCAGAACTACAAGTCCCATGCTGCTGACAGTTACAAGCTTGACTCCCAAAGGCAGAAGCATGATAGCAATTGTAGTTCCGCAACAGCTGGAGCACCACAGGGTAAACACCCATGTTCTGGGTACACGGGTGCCTAGGCCCCCTCACATACCATAACATGCACTGCTATTTTTCATTTAAAGTGGAGTTCCACCCATAAATATAGCATTACATCAGTAGTTTTAAAAAATGCCTTCAAAGTGTTGTTGCTAGGCAGAATAGTTAATGCTTCCTAACCTACACCACACAGACTCCTGGGAATGTAGTGGGTGTAACTTTCCAGGAGTCTGTGCACTCCCCAGTCTCGAAGAATCATGTGACTTGGACAGCACAGGTGCTGAAACCTGATCTGACACTGCTTGTGCAGCACTGAGCATGTGCGAGATCTGCAAGGCTGAAATCCAGGAAGTCATACAGTCTGGCTTCATGATGCCCACACTTAAGATGGCCCCAGTCATTTTCTATTTTATAAAGTGTCTAAATGCTGTAACAACCTAACAAAACGGACCTTAGTTTACAGGCCAACTTTACTAGAATACATTAAGCTTGTGTATTACAGGGGTATTTATATTTAAAAAGTGAAATTGTGGCCGGAACTCCGCTTTAAGGTACATTTTTCAGAGTACTGTTTAGGCAAATGAACACTTCTAGATATTCCCTATAACACAGCAAATAATCATGTTTTAAGTTCGGGTCTACTGCTATTTTGCAGAAAACCAGCCAGTATTTTTGACAATCACAACTTTTTTTTTTGGACACATGTGGAGGAACCATCAACGTCACATAAGAAGCCTTATCTCCACACTATCTAAAAAACATTATGGCAGTCAGACAAAATCCAAAGTCTGCAGGAGGGGGGTTAATCCACCCCCCTGGAAGACCCGCAGAACGTTTGCAATATGTTACATGCTCCAACATTTTATGGGCTGCCGGTTTCATTTCTACATTTGAAATTATTTTGGCTTGGAAATCCTTGTGATATGTGATATTAAGCAGTGTCATTTGGCAACGACAGATGCTAAAAACCGATGTTGCATCAACAAGCAACGATGCATTGAGACGGAGATCCATATGGAATGCAAACGCATTGGCCAACACTGACTGTTCTGTTGCCTTAAAGTCAGCTGTTTCATTTCACATACTGTTGATATCAAGAAACAGTATGTGTGAGAAACACAAAACACTGTTCTGCCTTTGCTGGTCTTGGTTTTTTTTTTTTTTTTTAACCATTTTTAAATATAACAACTCTGAAAATCATTTCACGGTTTGTTAGGTAAAAAAACAAAAAATAAAACGTTATTTTGTTAAAAAATAATATATATATATATATATATATATATATATATATATATATACATACATATATATATATATATATACAATATATATACATATATATATATATATATATATATATATATATATATATATATATATATATAGATATATATAGATAGATATAGATAGATATCTATATATATATATAGATATTTATTTTTATATATATATATATATATATATATATATATAGATATTTATTTTTATATATATATATATATATATATATATATATATATATATATATATATATATATATATATATATATATAACAAGCTGTGCAAAGGATGTAATGATATCCTAATGAGCCAATAAAATCATTAAACATAAATGTATGAAAAATACAATATCAATAATAATAATTCACAAGCTCCTCCCCTGTAGTTCTGGGATGATCCCTCACTTTTCTGATGATCATCCTTACCCCATGAGGCTAAATCTTGCATGAAGCTCCAGACCGAGTGCGATTGATAGTTATTTTGTATTTCTTCCATTTACGAATAATCACTCAACAACAATTGTCTCCTTCTCACTCAAGTTTCTTGCTGATGGTCTTGTAGCCCATTCAAGCCTTGTGCAGGTCTACAATCTTGTCCCTGACATCCTTTGACAGATCTTTGGTCTTGCCCATGATGGTGAGGTTTGAATAGAAGAAAGAGAATCTGTGGACAGGTGTTTTTTATACACATAAGGAATTGTCCTTAGGAGAACCTTCCTAAATTGACAGGACTAATCTGTGTACCACATGAGCCAGTCTGCGGGAGCCAGACTGGTTTCCCCATTGACGATGTGTATTGACACGAAACGTACGTCGGGAGGTGAACGTACTGACAACATCACGAAGAGACGAACGAATGTCGTTTTTCTTGTAAGTGTTACTACCTTTTAAATTAAACCTTTTTTTACGGTAATACACTATCTAGTGTTTTCATTTTTTGGGGCTCTCCGATGGTTGGCTTTATACATCGACTTCCATTGAAGCAGTCTCTGCATACCCACTGGTATAAGGCTTTAATATAGGCTTGTTGTCCTCTTGCCTCTGGTAAGAAGTGATTTTGGCTGGTGGTGGAGCACGGGTGTTTGCACGAATATTCTGGAGTCATATTCCTTATCTGTTTTCATCAACACCTACTTTCTGTCACTGATCCACTCTGCATAGATCCTCTTTGCACTTGAGGAACAAGGACTTTATATTTTTTCTTTTTAGATGAGACTACATTCTTGTTTGTGATTTTTCTTCAACATTTATATTGTCAGTCTCCTAAGTGTGTTACATTTGATTTTAGCAGATACATCATGATAAATGATTTGTTTTGGTCTGTATGCACTATATATATATTATGGACTGATTTAAATATTGGTCCTTCACGGTATAGCGCAGCTCTTCACTGTTTCTTTTCCAGAATTATTGTTGGTTGCTTGAGGATCAAATACTTATTTTACTCACTGAACTGCAACTGAAGTTTATAGCATTTGTATCATGAGTTTGTTCTATATTTTGGTTGATATTCTGTCTCTATCATTTAAAATACACCTATGATAAAAATTATAGACCCTTCATTTCTTTGTTAGTGGGCAAACTTACAAAATCTGCAGGGGATCAAATAATTATTCCCCCCCCCCACTGTATATACAGTATCTCACAAAAGTTAGTACACCCCTGACATTTTTGTAAATATTTTATTATATCTTTTCATGTGACAACACTGAAGAAATGACACTTTGCTACAATGTAAAGTAGTGAGTATACAGCTTGTATAACAGTGTAAATTTGCTGTCCCCTCAAAATAACTCAACACACAGGCATTAATGTCTAAACCGCTGGCAACAAAAGAGAGTACACCCCTAAGTGAAAATGTCCAAATTGGGCCCAATGTCAATATTTTGTGTGGCCACCATTATTTTCCAGCACTGCCTTAACCTTCTTGGGCATGGAGTTCACCAGAGCTTCACAGGTTGCCACTGGAGTCCTCTTCTCCTCATCCATTACAACATCACAGAGCCGGTGGTATATATAATATATTGCAGCTTGTTAGTTGCCTAGTGGTTGGTTGCATTAGTTTTCTATTTTTTTTTGGCTTTGTTCTATGTATATTCACCTGGTGGTAACATACCTCCTGTCAGAGGATGACAGCACCTACTCAATAAATTGTATCTTTAGAGGAGCAGCGTTGTCATCTTGGACAGGAAGTGTGTGTGGACTACAGTTCACTTCCTCCTCTCCTTATAACACAGAGGAAAGGGGGTGTTCTGTAGTGAACTGGAAAGTGCTGATGGGACTGATTGAACTAATGCTGTAGAGTGAACGGGACATGGGACAGCACTGGATTTCTGGCAAGATGAACAGATTTTGTTTAGCACTTATCACTTGCCTTACAGTTGTTTTCTTTCTAAAGCAGCCAGAGCCTGAATAAAAAGGCCTGTCCGCTGCCAGCAGCTGCAGAATGGGACTCTGAAGCAGCCAAAAGATTATTTAATTTTCTTTTTATTTGACCACGTGGCCAAGCAAAAGAAAATCAGTAGATTCCCCCATCAAAACAGTCAGTGTCGATGGGGAAATCACTCCCGCAGCGCTATTGTGTTCTGCCAGCGGGGAGCCTGCCAGCAGAACATGATTACTGCTAGCAGCCCACATTTATTTGAATATAAAAAATCAGACTGAGTGCTTGTACCCAAGTCCATGTCCCCCCTATATGCAGCAATGTCCCCCATAAATCCAGCCATGTCCCCCTTATATGTAGCCATGTCCCCCCTATATCCAGCCATGTCCCCCCTATATGCAGCCATGTCCCCCATAAATCCAGCCATGTCCCCCCTATATGCAGCCATGTCCCCCCTATATGCAGCCATGTCCCCCCTATATCCAGCCATGTCCCCCCATACCTTGATGCCGGCCGCCGCCGCATGGGGTTAAACAGCGTGCGGGGAACATCACAGCTTTCATTTGAATAGCTGTAGTATTCCCGCTGCGCCACCTATAGACACTCCCCCTTGCTTGGGATTGGACAGATCCCAAGCAAGGGGGAGTGTCTATTCGCGGCACAGCGGGAATACTACAGCTATTCAAATGAAAGTTGTGATATTCCCTGCATGCTGTTTAACCCATGCGGCGGCGTTGTTGCGGTATGCGACGGGGTCGGCGCCGGATTTCTTTGTGGCGGCGGTGGCGGTAGCGGCGGCGGCGGGGGGTTGGTTGGTTGTTTTTCAAGTATTCTATTTAGGTATCGGGGGTATTTGCGGGAGTACAAGTACTCCCGCAAATACTCGGTATCGGTCCCGATACCGATTCTGGTATCGGTATCGGGACCAACGGACCTAACGGACCTAACGGACCTAACGGAAACAAAGAAAAACTTTTTTTTTCACAATTTTTGTTTTTTTATTTGCAAAAAAACAGTGGTGATTAAATACCACTAAAAGAAAGCTCTATCTGTCAAAAAAAAAAAAAATGATACAAATGTTATATCAGTACAATGTTCCAAGCACAATTGTTATTCAAAGTGTGACAGCGCTGAAAGCTGAAAATTGGCCTGGGCAGGAAGGGGGTGAAAGTGCCCTGTATTGAAGTGGTTAACAGACCAAATGGGAGAGAATAGAAGGAGCTCATTGTTGGGGGTTACATATACAGTACTTTAAATATAACACAACCAGCCCAAGAATAAGCACAGTTAAATTGCCTTTCAGAACATTACTCTTGGAAATAATCATATTTTAAGAAAATGCCCGACTTTTTCCTACAAATCTGGAACATGAACTTCAGATTTCGGACTATTTTTGAAGTTTATTCAGTTAAACTTAATTGGTCAAATTACTAGGAAAAAGGTTTTGGTCCAAAAATGTAAGGATATTGACAATTTTTACAACTACTCAAGCATGTTGGTATTTAAACATTTTTTAATTGGAAGTCTCCATCTTTATTTCCAATCTAAAGAAAAGTATGGAAATGCACAACTATGGCCAAAAAAATATAAAAGAAACTGGTAAGTAAATTGGATCTTGTCCAAATTGGCCCAGTATATATATATGTATATCTGTGTGTATGACTGTGTGTCCCAAGCGTGTCACGATCCTACGGGGTAAAATGACCGCACCAGCCAAGCAGACTCTGGCTGGAAAAAGCGCATAGAGGCGATTCAGTTCGCATGTGTAGCGCTATACAAGTCATTCATATTTTAGAGGAAGGAATTCAGCTGAGAAAGAATTTCACCTTTGTTGTGACCATATACAGAGAACTGTAAGACCCCTTTCACACTAAAGCGTTTTTACAGCGTTTTAGCGTTAAAAATAGCGCTCTTAAAACGCTCATAAAACGCTCTCCATGCATCTCAATGGACCCTTTCACACTGAGTCATGCAAGCAGCATCTTTGGAGCAGCTTTTGAGCACTGAAAAAAACGCTCCAAAAGCGCCCCTCTCCATTTAAATGAATTGAAAAGCGCTGTAAAAACGCCTTACCCTTTCACACTGAGGTGTTGAACTGGCGGGGCGTTGAGAAAAGTCCTGCAAGCAGCATCTTTGGAGCAGCTTTTGAGCGCTGAAAAAAACGCTCCAAAAACGCCCCTCTCCATTGAAATGAATTGAAAAGCGCTGTAAAAACGCCTTACCCTTTAACACCAAGGCACTGCAAAAACACCCTAAAACGGTTTAAAAGGGTCTTAGTGGTGCTTTACCAGCACATTGGGATTGCAGATGAGGCTTCGCTCGAATAACGTTCGAATAACGCTGTAATAACGCTCAGAAAACGCTCGAATAACCCTCGAAAAACGCCCCAGTGTGAAAGGGGCCTTAATAAATGAACTACAAGTTCCATATTCTACCACAGGTTTGTAATTTTGAGTGGAACACAAATGCAGTTATTATCACACCAGTGGATCATTGACACTTATTCCAGCTCTCTACTGCAATATTCATACCTTGGTAGAGAGCTGGTGGAATAGTCTGCAGGAGCCTGTGCATTGCACCCATGATCCACTGTTTAGGGATCCAATGCTTTGCAGGTTCATTTGCAAATAATAAATGCAAATATGTGCACTTTTCTTGCAAAAGGTGAATGCACCGTGTTTTTGATTTACTGTAAATCAAGTTGATTTAAAATCACGATTGAAATCACTAGTAAAAAAGCTTGATTTAAACCAACTTGATTTAAATCATAATTTTTAAAGAGCAACTGTCATCTCTGTCCCACAGTGGCTCCTCCTCTGACCCGCTGTTGACTCACCGACAGTCCCATTCACTTTAATGGGACAGCTGGTGATCTGGCAGCGACACAACAAGGTGAGGGACGTGGTGGCAGCAGGTGAGTGGATGCCCACTAGCGGGCACTGCCATGATGGATCTGAAATAAAAGGTGCTCTTTAAATGTAAGGGATGGATTTGGTATTCTGCTCTGTTCTGTGTGCCATGCCTGTTACTCTGACGTGATGATGTTTCTAAGATATGTGTTATCATACGACAAGATTATAATACATATGTTTTATCATAGTGAGACCCGTTTTCTTCTCTACGTTTCCTGAATTTGTCCTGACGAAGCCTAGCGGTGAAACGCGTTGACGCATAGGGGATCACACTGTATCATATATTCTTTATATAGGTTTTAAATTCTTCTAATGTTTTTTATGTACCATGTATAAACTTTAAATATATTTTGGTAATACCCTTTTACTGTTTATTGTGCCTTTAAAGTCCGACCTGTCACCTGTGGGTTACTATACAGTGTTCCCTCCCCCCTTTTTTCCTCAAGCTGTCAGGTTAGTAAAACAATGATATCAGAACCGATTCAATCATACAGTTTGTAGTGTACATAGATTTGAAAACCAATGGGATAAAGAAACATTCCTGAACTTTGTTTTATCTCATGGTTACTGTGAAATTGTGGGAATGCATCAATGCAGTGCATGTTATCTCAGCTTGTAGAGCTTGGATTCATTGTTTACCAAAAATGTAAATATTGCAGAATATACAGCCTCATTCTACATAACTAAGCTCCATTTCATGCTGAATAAGCAAAATGATTAATGTATCTTAAATAGAATCTTTAGATAGATTTTTACTCCAAAAGCATGTTATTAACCACTTCCCGACGGCCGTACGACTATATACGGCCACAGGGTGGTTTTACTTCTCTGGGGCGCCATGTTTTTACGGCCACCCCTTTCCACGTTCCCCGTGCGCGCTCCATTGGACACAGCCAATCACAGATCGCCGTGAACGGCCAATCGGAGTAAGAGAGGAGACCGATCTGTGTCTCTTGTACATAGGGACACAGATCGGTCACCTCCCCCAGTCACCCCCCTTCCCCCACAGTTAGAACACACCCAGGGAATACATTTAACCCCTTCCTCACCCCTAGTGTTAACTCCTTCCCTGCCAGTCACATTTATACAGTAATTAGTGCATATTTATAGCACTGATTGCAGTATAAATGTGAATGGTGCCAAAAATGTGCCAAAAGTGTCCGATGTGTCCGCCATAATGTCGCAGTCGCAATAAAAATCGCAGATCGCCGCCATTACTAGTAAAAAAAAAAAAAAATAATTCTGTCCCTTATTTTGTAGGCGCTATGACTTTTGCGAAAACCAGTCGCTCATTGCGATTTTTTTTTTTTTTTTACTAAAAATATGTAGAATACGTATCGGCCTAGACTGAGGAAATTTAAAAAAAAATTTAGCTATTTATTATAGCAACAAATAAATATATTTTTTTTTTTAAATTGTCGCTCTATTTTTGTTTTTTAAATATTATTTTTTATTTTTTTTATAGCGCAAAAAATAAAAACCTGCAGAGGTGATCAAATACCACCAAAAGAAAGCTCTATTTGTGGGAAAAAAAGGACGTCAATTTTGTTTGGGAGCCATGTCGCACGACCGCACAATTGTCAGTTAAAGCGATGCAGTGCCGAATCGCAAAAAGTCCTCTGGGCAGGAAGGGGGTTTAAGTGCCCAGTAAGGAAGTGGTTAAAATAAATTTGATAAAAATCAAATAAATCGATTTAAATAAAAAAAAAAATCTGATTTAAATAATAATAATAAAAAAAAATCTGATTTAAATAAAAAAAATATCTGATTTAAATTTAAAAAAAATCTGGTTTAGATAAAAAAATAAATCAGATTTAGATAAAAAAAATGATTTAAATAAAAAAAAAAATCTGATTTAAATAAAAAAAAATCTGATTTAAATAAAAAAAAAAAATCTGATTTAAATAAAAAAAAAATCTGATTTAAATAAAAAAAAAAATCTGATTTAAATAAAAAAAAATCTGATTTATTTTTATTTTATTTTAAATCATTGATTTATATCCACCCTGGGTGGATGTATCCTTTAAATGCTCTTTTCTCTGCAGCATTTTATTTACAGCAAGAAGACAGGTACTCTTTAAAATGCTCTTGCGCGCAAATGACAGGTCCACTTTACAAATGCCTCCCCCCGATATCCAAATCTGTTTTACATAACAGCAGGGTTAAATGGAGCCACTCTGTAAAATATTAACATGCAAACTCTTATTAGATAAAATCGCATAATAATAAAATACCATCTTAACAGCCATAAAACATTCAAGGCCTTGGCGGAGAGCAACGTTAAGGGCCTGGGGGGAAAATTTACTGGCAGTAATATCTTCCTGGCCATTGTTACTAGATATATACATTTGGCTGGACAATAACCCCGTTGCAATTATTTCTCTATGAATTTGCAGAAGGGATTTCTACAAGGGAAGACGTGCACTGCTGATATATCCTCTTACCGCGGTCGGGCGTCCGTCCAATTACTAATCATCTTAGTTTCACTGGTGCTGAGTGTATTGAGAGCCGATCGCTATTTCTACATGGTAATGTTTGCCGAGGAAAGCGCTCCAACTGGCAAGCTTTCGAGAGGATCTGACACACTCGTGGTTTTCGACGGCAGATGCCAAAATTTATTTGCGATCTCATTTTCTGCAGCATTTTCACCCTAATTAAATGTCCACCTCTTAGATGATAAAATATCCATTTAATACAAGGGAAGTGTTCTGCCTCTTAAATACTGATCACTGCAGGAGCCCATCAGATTGATGCGTAGTACTGTCATTTGTTCAGTTTGCACTCTTCACTCATTTGTTTGGAGCAATATTGGAGCGTCTGGGATAAGGATTGAAAAGTTGCTCAATTATTTAGACATATCACGGTGTGTCATTGTATTTGCTGCTCACCGTGCCAATATTTTAATTCAATTTCCAGGGATCCTAAACTGTTCTGCAGGCATGGTAATGTGCACGCTCCGATGAAGGCACTGCGAATATGTGCAGTAAATACCGCCCTCTATACTCTAATGCCGTGTACACACGATCAGTCCATCCGATGAGAACGGTCTGAAGGACGGTTGTCCTAGGTTAACCGATGAAGCTGACTGATGGTCCGTCGCGCCTACACACCATCGGTTAAAAAAACGATCGTGTCAGAACGCGGTGACGTAAAACACAACGACATGCTGGAAAAAATGAAGTTCAATGCTTCCAAGCATGCGTCGACTTGATTCTGAGCATGCGTGGATTTTTAACCGATGGTTGTGCCTACTAACGATCGTTTTTTTCCCATTGGTTAGGAATTCATCGGTTAGATTTAAAGTAAGTTGGCTTTTTTTTAACCTATGGTTAAATAACCTATGGGGCAGACACATGATCGGTTTGGACCGATGAAAACGGTCCATCAGACCGTTGTTCTCTGGTTAACCTATCGTGTGTATGAGGCCTAAGGCATTTGTAGGCTGATGCATATGGTGAAAAGGTAAAAGAGGGTCACTGCTGAAGTATACTGATTACACCCTACCGGGATAATACATACCTTCAGTGGCGGTGCGTCCATAAGGGCGCACAGGTGCCACCCCTTCTCTCCACTCACCCCCTCTATGACCAATGGATATATTTATGCATTGATGGGCACAGTAGCAGCATTTGATGGCACTGTGGCAGCATTTGATGAGCACAGCGGTAGTATTTGATGGGTACAGTGGCTGCGTTTGATGGGCACAGTGGCTGCAATTGATGGACACAATGGTGGCATTTGATGGGCACAGTGTCGGCAATTGATGGGTACAGTGGCAGCATTTTATGGGCACAGTAGCTGCAATTGATGGGCACAGTGGCTGCGTTTGATGGCACAGTGGCTGCGTTTGATGGCACAGTGGCTGCAATTGATGTTTTTTTTCAGTATTTTTCAGTTTGTTTGCACCCCCCAAATTTTGAGCACCAGCTACCACTGCTTACCTTCCTCCCTGCTCCAGTGATCTCTCCTTCATTGTGGTCCCAGATTGCTCCTCTTCTTATTGCACACGCTATAGCCATTCATTCCTATTGGTAAGCCAGAAATAATGACTAGATTTATGCAAGAATCAAATTATGAGCTCTCATATTGTTACAATTGCATGGTTTACTTACAAAAGATTTACTATTGCTTAGCTTTATTTGTTCTGTTTGAGTCTCATACTTCCACATATATTAAGAAGTCATGTCTAATGTTGGCCAATTACTTCCCTGTCTTCTGCCTGACCTTTCACACTGCACACTCAAGAGCTGTGAGGCCAAACAATTGATAGGGCAGTAACAAGCAGACTTCATGTGACCTCCGACCCTTCTGTTGGCACTTTAGTGCCAATAGAAAAAATTGCGTGTAGCACTTACCTCCAAAGGAGCTGCTGATACATGGGTGCCCAGATTCCAGGTGACAACATCCCTTCCAGCAATGCCACACCCTCTGAAACACCAAGGATGAAGAAAGAGGATTTGTTCAGTCTATGTACCCAACAAGGAAAGAAACAGCAACAGTAAAAATCCATAACAAAATACATTTGTACAATACAACAAAATAATGTGAGGAACAAGTAATGCTGGATGTATTCACCTGCAGGTACCTAAATCCTAAATATAGGGGGGTCCTAACTAAAGACAATACTTGGCCAGAAAGCTCATAGAATCTCTCCAAAATTCCTTTGACTGGCCAGTGTGTTACTAAACATTGGGGTCCAGAGTTAGGACACTCGGGTGAATTTGTATCCCGTGGTAAAGGGTGTAAGGCCTCGTACACACGACCGAGGATCTCATCGGGAAAAACCCGTTGTTTTCCCTGACGAGATTCTTGGCAAGAAACTCTTGACGCCAGAGTGTATTGACTTTCATTTTAAAACAACCGCGGTTCTCTTGAAAGGAAAGAACGCGGTGACGTCATCGCGTACAACGACGAGCATGCGCTCGTCACATTCCATGCCGTCGCCACCATCTTGCGTCACCCTACCTATGCCGAAGAAGCTACCGCGCATGCATCAAAGTCATTTCGAGCATGTACGGGTTTCCATGGCGACAGGTACGTTTACACACTCTCGGGTTTCTCGTCTGGAAACAGGCAAACGAGAATCTCAACGAGAAAAAAGAGAGCAGGTTCTCTTTTTTTCTCGTCGAGATTCTGGCCAGATTTCCAGACGAGAAACCTGAATGCCTCGTACACACGAACGGGAATGTCGGCAAGAAGCAGTTTTCTTGCTGTTTTTTGGTCGTGTGTACAAGGCCTGAGTCTCAAACCAGGTACCAAGTAAAGGTGACGCTATCCCTTAAAAAGGAGGGTGATGAATTTGTGGGCAGCAGACTCTCACCACAATGCAGTCTGTTGTGAAGCCTCTCCCCACTCACTAGTGTCTGAAACCCTGAACATTCAAGGGGCGCTTCACAAGGAAACCGTGGCATTGGTAGCAACCCTGGATGCTATAGAGACAATCTCTTATGAAGCCAGTGATGCCCCTCTCCCTCAGCTCACTGGATCTCTCCAATAGCAACGGCCTCCAAACAAAAGCACCAGAATAGTCTCACTCCAACGCAGCTGAAAACACTGGCAACAGGCAGTGTCCCTGTCATGGATATGCAATAGTCTGGCAGCTTACCTGTTTCCATCTGTCCATTAAGAGGCCTGACTCTGTTCTGGTTACCTTCTTATCTCCTCTACTTCCTGTATGGCCCCACCCAGGCCATCCCAGGAAATCTATATTAACTGTTGCACTACAGGCCTGCAGTGCTGTTCAACAGTGTTGTTTGCTTAAGTTCCTGTCTGCAGTATGCTACAATTACCTCCCTGTGTACCGTTTTTGGCTCGTCCCTGACTTCTCTTGTTTGCCTGTGCCCTTGACCTTTTGCCTGTCCCTCGGTTACCCTGTCTGCCTGTTGCCCTGACCTCGGCTTACCCATCACTTCCATTTGTCCTGCTTGCTGCTTCCCCTCTCTCTCTGCGGAGTGCGACCTAGGGGATCCCAGGGGTTGCAACCTGGATCCAGCTGCGGCGAAGGCCATCCTCACCACTAGAGGCTCTGGGGAACACAAAGCTGGGTCTTAGACTCCGCGCCCTGGGCGATCAAAGGGGCTGCATGTTTTTAACAGGCCCTTCCCCAAGAGCAGAGCCTAGGTCTCCACTCACCCAAGAAGCAGTTAATTTCCTTTGGCTTCAATAAACGGTCTAGAGCAGGGTTTCTCAATAAGGTTTCCTCCAGAGGTTGCTGAGTAAATAGCAGTTTTTGTCTTTCAGATGATTTCCCATCTGACACCATTGATCTTTTTAGCTATCTGTAAGGGAGTACCGTATTTATCAGCGTATAACACGCACAGGTGTATAACACACACCTACATTTTAAGAGGGAAGTTTCAGGAACATTTTTTTTTTTTAAATTAACAACTTTGAATTAAAACAAGGGTCTTTATCCATTCAGCCTGTTTATTGCCCATCTGCAGCCTCAATGCAGCCTGATCAATGCCCATCTGCAGCACATCTCACCAATGCAGCCTGATCAAGGCCCATCTCATCATTACAGCCTTATCAATGCAGCCTGATCAATACCCATCTCATCAATGCAGCCTTATCAATGCAGCCTGATCAATATCCATCTCATCAATGCAGCCTTATCAATGCAGCCTGATCAATGCCCATCTCATGAGATGCAGGCCGTATTAATGCAGGCCGGATCAATGCCATCTCATGATGCAGCCTGATCATACCCATATCATCAATAACAGCCTTATCAATGCAGCCTGATCAATGTCCATTCTTATAATGTCTGCCTTAAATAACGCAGCCTGATCGAATGCCCATCTTCATCACATGCAGCTTTATCAATGCCCTTGTTAGCCTCAAATGTTCGGTCTGCAACCTTCACCATCATTGCAGCCTGGACAGTGCAGGAAATCACAGAGCCGTCACTCTACTGTTTCGGGGCTCTCGACTCGGCAGTCAAAATAGACATCACAGTCCGCCTCTGCTATCAGACATTGGACCATCCTCTTCTGATAAACATAACACTGGTCCAATGCCTGTGGCGGAGGTGGGACTGTGTGTTTGACGTAAGGAGTACGAATGCGAGCCGACAGGAGTTGACGGCTCGTGAAATCCTGCTGAATTCATCTCCCTCCTTCCCTTCTAAGGTACACTATCGGCGTATAACACGAACCCGCGATTTGCCCCCTATTTTCAGGGGGAAAAAGTGCATGTTATACGCCGATAAATATGGATTCCTCCCAATGACCAGAAGTGTAAGGAGCATTCTTCCCACTGACCACTTCATGTATCATGAGTTGTAGATATAGTAATTTTTAGGCCATCAATTTCAAGAGTTCCTCTGTGTTGAAAAGGAAACACTGAATAGCAACAAGAGGACACACTTTACTAGGCTGAACTTCTTTGAACAATCTTTAAGTCAGGAACAAAGCAGAGAGGCCAGGACAGAGCCTCTGTAAGAGTTGACTCAGCCAAAATGAAGACAACACACAGTCACTAGGATCTAGAGTTAAATCCTTAGGTGAAGCTACATAGCCAGTAGGATTGCTCCGGAGGGGCAATAGCCCCTGGGGCTGTGGATCTTCCTTAGCAGGACAAGACCTGGCTTCTCCATACTCCAAACTACTGGGCTGGTCCAGACCCTAGCACCTAGGCACACATCACTAGGGATTGGTTGAAGCAAGATAAATATGCTTATTTGACTCTCCCCTTTGTTCTAGAGGCCTTCAGAAGGCAGGAGGAACTAGTCAAACCTGCAACCTGTGAGATCTAGAACAGCCCATAGAAATCAATAGCTGCTCCAATGATTACAGAGGAGCCAAAATAACTAAATTTGCCTGTCATCCTATCAGGCTATCTGGGAAGGTGCTACGTAAATATATATATATATATATATATATATATATATATATATATATACATTGTAGGCATTAGGAAAAAAGACCCTTATGCCACATACACACGGTCGGACTTTCCAACAGGAAAAACTCAGTTGAAATTTCCGACGGAAAAATAGAGAACCTGCTCTCTATCTAAGTCCGTCGGAAATTCCGACAGAAAACGTTTTTCTGTAGGAATTTCTGACTGTGTGTACGCGGCATAATTCCCTGAATCCATTGCAGTACAGTATGTACACTGCCTAAAACTTATTTCCTGGGCCTATCTATTTCCAACCTTGTATTAAATACAGCTTTTTACCATAACACAGAAAGCAGGCAAAAATAAAAAGGTAAATGTGAATCAGGCCATTAAAATCTAAAAACACAAAACTAGCTTTTGCTGCAATATTCAACTTCAATACAGAGATTTCCCCTGCTGTATCTTTCTCTGTTACTACATGTCCTCAGTCTGATGGCCAGTATCATTCAACCCACATTCTATGAGCCCGGGTTGTCTTGGACTTGCCTCAGCCTGTGACTGGACACTGAATGTAGAAGCAACACAGTAATAAGCTCATCCCTCTTTCACTTTGCTTTCTCCTTCTATCAGCATTCTTCTTGGCAGCATATCAACTTATTGGCTCCTTGTGCTGCTATTTCTTCTCACAGTCCAGCCCTGCTGTATAGGGCTGATACTAGGTAAAATTTGGGTGTGTATACCGCTTGATCTAAAAAAAAAAAAATGTAATGATGTATTAATAATTATATAGCTGTGTTAATGAGTGTCTTTTATATCTGCCTAGGGTTCAGCTTTAAGTAAGCAAACAACGTGCCAACATGAGGCCATAAAAACATATTCTCCCTTTGAAAATATTTACCGACTGGGAAAAACTAAACTTTGAACATAAAGCAGGGGGTTGTTAAGCCACATGTCATTAAACTTGTATAATGATGTGCTATTGTTATACTTTTATTGTTCTGGTAAAATAAAAAAAGGGGAAAAAATATGAAGGTACGCTGGATATTCCATTATAGACATCACTTCAAAACTCATAAAATATTAGTGTCTGTTTCTGCCATAAAATTAATGGTCAAAGATACCTTTTGTGTTATGCACTTTAAATGAATTTTATTACTTAATGATTCTTGATAAGTTGTTTTTCTAGCTGATATATTTTATGCTAACAATAGTTTTCTTTTGACTTACAGAGAAATCCTGTTAAGCGCTGGATATGGATTAAAATGCACGCTACAATAAATAACCAATCCAATGAATAAACATAAATATGACACAAACCATGAACTATAAATGTCTAAACCAATGAACAAATATAGAAAAAGACAATACAAACAATACAAAACAAACACACACACATATATATATATATATATATATATATATATATATATATATATATATATATATAGAATTTAAAACACAAACAATGCAAAACAAATATATAGGGCATGTCAGGGCATATCCAGGCAGGATCAGACATTTTTTTATGTTATATAGGGGGCCAAATCACACAGCACAAGCACTGTGCTGTATAACATGCTTTAAGGTAACAGGATCCAATTTATTTTTTATGTTTACAAACACTGATGCTTAAAGTGCAACAATTAAAATAAAAAAATCCAGTGCCTGGGGGGTCACCTTAGTCTGCATGTAAAGTGGCGCATCTGTACTGTGTATATAAAGTAACATGCTGCAGCAAAACTGACAGCAAAAAAACAAGTAAAATCACATTTAAAATGACTCGCGGCTGCAAATGCCGGCACCCGGCTATTAAAGAAATTAAAGAAGAAAACGGCGTGGGTCTGGTATGGCTTTTAAGGGGAACCTCATGTCAAAATTAATAAAAAAAAAACATGGGGTTCCCCCAAGATCCAAACCAGACCCTTATCAGGGCATGCAGCCTGACAGGAAAGGGGGGGACGAGCGAACAGCTCCCCTCCCTAACCATACCAGACCACATGCCCTCAATATGTAGGGGGCAAGGGTCTCTTTCTGACAACCCTTGGCTGTGGTTGTTGGGGTCTGCGGACAGGGGGCTTATCAGAACCTAGAAGCTCCCTTTAACAAGGGGATCCACAAATCCTGCCCCCCCTATGTTAATGGGTAGGGGTACATACCCCTATCCATTCACCAAAAAAGTTTACAAAAAAATAATAACAGGAGACAAGTTTTTGACAAAATTCTTTATTAAAAATCCATTGTCAATCATGTCGCACGTCGCACGCCACACTCCCAGCCAGAAAAATAAATAAAAAAACACTCCACCTTCTAGGACAGCCAAATGCTCTGCGCTTTGACAGGTTTAATATTGTTAAAGGCGGGGCCACCTGGCAATTTCACCTGGTGGCCCCACACCCTTGTGACCTCGCCGACCAAGCATGCACCAGTCCGTGACGTTGCCAGGTGGCCTCGCCCTTACCTATATAAAAACTGTCAAAGCACGGACGAGACATTCGGTGAGTGGCTATCCTTGGAGGTGGTCCCTTTTTTTTTGCTTTTATTGGTGCAGGTGAGGTGTGATTGACGATGGATTTTTCAAAAACTTGTCTCCTGTTTTTCAAATTTTTTTTGTACATTTTTTGATTCACATGGGGGGCTGGGATTTACGATCCCCTTGTCAAAGGGGGCTTCCAGATTCCGATAAGCCCCCCACCTGCAGATCCTGCCAACCACAGCCCTGCTCCAAAGCACCTCCCCATGTTGAGAGCATGTGGCCTGGTATGGTTCGGGGGGGGGGGGCGGACTTCAACCGTTTGCCCAACACTAGAACCAAATATGGCAAGAAGCTCAGTAAAAAAGCGCTCAAAACTCAAAAAGGTACTTTGCCGAGTTTGTTGCATATTGGGCAACCCATTGAAATAAATGAGCTAGCTTATGTGTGTATAGTGACAATGTGCAAAAAAGTGCATATGCGTGACGCTAGGTGTGAATAGGTCCTAAATAGGTCCTGCTCTAAATAATGAATCAAAATGCCACAATGTCAATGGAAACATTGATTAATAGAAAACTGTGTTCAGCAAACAAAATAGTTTTTTTTTGCCTGTGTGCATGTTGTGGCCTAAGGAAAACCAGGATATTGATGAAAATTGTGTGTATGCTGCATTTATCACTGAAGATTTAGGTAATTACTTTACAATCCGGGGTCCTGACCAGTGGCTGACCTCTCGGCATGGCCACAGACCACGTCCCTCAAGGTCCATTCATTTCCTGGGAACACAATGCAATTTTAGCACATTCCCCGCACAATATCCCAAGTCACTGGCTGAGGATGAACTAAAATAGCATTTTCTCTGTAACACTGCTATTGAGTCTTAATATTGCCTTTGAGTCTTGAGAGATGCTATAAGCCTAATGAGAGGGCTGCTCCTCCTTCACTTAATGAATCGCAGGGCCGGGACGCTATTCAGCTCGCCAAAGAACTCTGCACTTACCAGATAGTTGTAATGCATTAACTGTTCTTTCTGTGAAGGCCAAGAGCTTTATCCACCCGCTAAAGTGTTATTGTGTTACAGTTACTTCCACGGGTCAGCTGGGACAAGGACTGAATTCAGAATTTGAGAGGCTTGCAGCTATTAAACTTGTGGGGCTCGGTCACCTCCTCGTGAACTTAAGTGTTGTACAGAGCTTGGCGGCCTCCCTGGTACAGACAGAGTTAATTAAACTTTTATATGTGTGGAAAATACATTAACGTTTAGAGACAGAACCGGCAAACTCTGTCTTCCTCAGTATATGAGAAGTGCAGAAGGCAGACGCCCATAACGGAAACATTATATCAACAAACATGAATAAAACATTCCAAAGAAAGCCCTTGGAATACGAGCAGGTACCACGGATTGGCTAAGAAACTGCAAGATGGGTACAGAAAGAGAGACGGTAAACAGGTACACCTTAGCCAAAACTGAAGATACCTTTGCTACAGGTTGTCCTTAAAGAAATGGCCTCACCCCCCTCCTGAGTCCTGAGTGCAAACCACCTAGTCTGATATTTATCTCTGCTCCTATTCCAGCACTCTGTGACCCTTTCCACAGGTACCCATCCTTTCTTCAGACACTATAGAAATACAGAAAGGAGCACCAGACCTAAATAAAAGAGTCCGTGATATATATATTTATTGGTAAAAGTTGTATAAAGTCATCCAACATGCTTCAGGGGAACTTCATCAGGACTACCAGAATAAGCATGAAACATAGTCATAATGATGCAAAATTATGTCAATCAGCTGCCATTTACTGTATTTGTAAATAGATTTTGCTTATAATTACCAAAACACTAGTTAGTTAAAGACAAGTTCCTTTTTGTCCCTGCTAATTGGATCAGAAACCCCGATTGGAGAGCTGTTATGTTATATGTGAAGGGAGTCACATTGGGCGGGGGGGCAGTGGAACCCAGGTTACTGAATGTACAGTTTACCCCGCTCTGTGTCATTATTGTCCCAAGAGTGTATATCTCTTTTGTTATTTTAGTTAACCCTATCCCTTTTAGCTAGTTTTAGCTTAGGGTTTAATAACCAGCACAGGCTAGAGCCAGGTTAGGAATCCGACGGCCACTTCTGGTAGTTAAAGGTCTAATTGCATGACAGATTAGAAACCACTAGGGAATAAGACACAGGATAGACAGGTTGAGTCTGAGTTCCAGTGACACACCACCACTGCTTCTGCAGGTGAGAAGCTGCGTTCCAGGCTTGTTGGATAACAGTTGGAGGATTTCCTCATTACCGCTGATCTTTTCTTTAGGTCTCCAACACTAAGACGGATGCGACATTGCGATCATCCTCAATGGCCTCTGCAACTGAACTTTGCTGCAACATTCATCTGAAGGTGTCTTTATTAATAATGATATATTCCCTGGTACAGTTTATGTGCACAATTTCACTCGCCCCCAGCTTAAATCCACTCGCCACATGCTAGTAGGCGAGTGGAAATTTTGAGGGCTGACCTAGGTGACTAGTTGTTAATTAGTTTACTGTTTAATTAAGATCACTGTTAGTTGTTAGCTGTTAATTGGATTGCTGTTTGAAGTTTGCATTGTCATGCTAATATCCCCAAGAGGGGAATGTCCTCCTGTGGGGTATAGAGTATGTGTCTGAGTTTCTAATAAAGAGTTGTTCCTTTATGTTTTACCTCAACATCTTGTCTGTGTATGATGCTTGGGGTAAAGGACTGGTATTAGCTCTCAGTCTGCTGGAAGGCTTTGGAGGGCAGGAGGCACTGTTTGACAGAAGCACCCAGGCGGGGTGCCAGACAGTCTGTAACAATTGGTTCAAAATGCTAGAGTAAGTGCACACTAATGTCTTAGGCCTCGTACACACAATAGGTTAACCAGAGGACAACGGTCTGATGGACCGTTTTCATCGGTCAAAACCGATCCTGTGTGGGCCCCATAGGTTATTTAACCATAGGTTAAAAAAAGCCAACTTGCTTTAAAATTAACCAATGGATGTTTATCCGCTGACACCCGCAATCACATAGGGACCAATGTATGTCCCCTTTTCATCCGCAAACGGATGGATGAAAAAGCGGACATACGTCTGAAAGGACCCTTAGACAGGGGACCATAAGAAAAGTTGCACATTACAGAATCATATACAAACACAGTGCAACGATGGTTGCGTGTATCTTGCAAATGGTCAAATTTCTTTGGAACTTAAGTAGAACATTTTTTAAATTACAAATTTACAAATTTTTTATATACAGTAGTGTAGATGGTTTTATTGCTAACTGCTCCTGTGGGGGAGGATTTTTCCTCAAATCATCCCAATGACACGGTCACCAAGACCAGAAGTGTAAGAAAATGTCTCCAACAGGGACAGTAGCAATAATAAAACACTTTTTTTTTGTGTGGAATAGAAAGGACATAAAATCCTCTGCCAGTTTTTTTTTTTTTTATTGATGGCTGTGTTCACGCTGGAAGATTTCCTTCACTTCCTGTTCCTGGGAATGGAAGAAAGAGTTATAACGCTCAATATGTATGAGGCAGAAATAGAAACCTGTAAGGCCCGGTACACACGACCGAGTTTCTCGGCAGAATTCAGCCAGAAACTCGATCGGAGCTGTATTCTGCCGAGAAACCCGGTCATGTGTGTATACTTTCGGCCGAGGAAGCCGACGAGGAACTCGTCGGGCCAAATAGAGAACATGTTCTCTATTTCCTCGTTGTTCAGTGAGGAAAGTTGGCTCGCCGAGATCCTCGGCGGCTTCACAAGGAACTCGATGAGCAAAACGATGAGTTTTGCCCGTCGAGTTCCTCGGACGTGTGTACGGGGCCTAAGAGATATCACCATTCTTATATACTCAGTGGCAGACTTAAAGTCTCATCCAGGTGTCAGAGGGCCCCAGTCAGAAGCCAGGAGACAGAGGGTCTCGCCCAAGGTGTCAGAGGTGCCCCAGCCAGAAGCCAAAAGGCAGAGGGTCTCACCCAGGGGTGAGAGGATCCCCAGCTAGAAGCCAGGAGACAGAGGGTCTCGCCCAGAGGTCCGAGGTGCCTTAGTAGCCAAAAGACAGAAGGTCTTACCGAGGGGACAGAGGTGCCCCAGCTAGCAGCCAGGAGATGGGAGGTCTCGTTCCAGGTGTCAGGTCGGCTTCTATCGGGTTGTCAGGAGAACCCCAATTCATAGCGCAGAAGTTGGCTGTGCAGCAGGATGCTGCGACTAAAGGCTAAGAGAGCCAAAGTGATCCAAGAGAGCTGGACAACAGAGTTAGAGTTAGAGGGATTGATAAGTGGAGCAGCGGTGCGTGGCCAACTAATGTGCATGTAAACTTTCCATTAGTTTAATAAAAATGGGCTGCCATGCCCTAAAGTACAGTTTTGGACTGGCACAACTCATTGTAAATGCACCTACCGCTTGATTTTAATCTCCCCGATACCACAATACTTACCTTCTCTGCACTCCCCTACCCCTCTGATCCACTGACTAGCCCATCCAGAACTACAGTGGAAGAGTCAAACTGCCGAGCAAAGCCAAAACTTACATAGACTGTGCATACTTCCCTCATGTGGCAACACTCAGGCCCCGTACACACGACCGAGTTTCTCGGCAGAATTCAGCCAGAAACTCGATGGGAGACGTATTCTGCCGAGAAAACCGGTCGTGTGTACACTTTTAGCCGAGGAAACCGACGAGGATCTCGTCGGGCCAAAAAGAGAACATGTTCTCTATTTCCTCGTTAGTCAATGGGAAAAGTTGGCTCGCCGAGATCCTCGGCGGCTTCACAAGGAACTCGACGAGCAAAACGATGTGTTTTGCCCATCGAGTTTCTCGGTCGTGTGTACGGGGCCTCAGACTTTCAATTGGTTGTTAAGGCACCTAGCTGATTATAGGTAGGCGGGAAAAATGCAAAGTCTATTTTGCCTACAAACTCTTATTCCACACTCCCAACAATGTTTCTTTTCCTATGTACAATGCATAATGCATTCCCAAAATTGATATCCTCAGTGGCCATCCAATTGGCAAAGAAGAGTTTTGGGAGACCTAGAAGAAGAAGAAGCATAGGAGACAGAGGAGGTGGTGGACAGAACAGGGACTGAAGGCTAGACCACCCACTGCTGGTGGAAGGCACACTTCCTTGGGCTCCTATGTCACTCCTTTGTCCTGTAGTGATCTAGCCGATGGTTGCTTCTAGTTACTATCATCCACCATATCATCCTGCTGCCGGACCTCCATATATCACTCTCAGAGACAATGAACAGTAATTTTGCTTTGTTTGTTTTTTGTTTATTTGGGGGATATAATTTGGTTGGGGAAAGGGGATATAGGGTGCCCATAGAACAGATAACTTAACCATCATATTTAAAGAATTGTTAAATGGATTGAGCCTTGAAGAACTGATGGACTCTGACATTCACAGTCACTTCCCCTGCATCAACTCCTGCAGACTGTTACTCCTCCTCTGCACCAACTCCTGCAGACTATTGCTCCCAGGACTCTTCTCCTGCTGCACAAAACTTCACTGTGCAATGCTAGTTTCTCCGCTCCATCATCTTCACATTTACACCAGGGATCACTCTGAATGGTCCCAATTGCTGACTGAACTGGCTGGCTTGTTAATAGGCCAGGGCCCTGCAGTACCCCTTCTTGCAGCCTAATTGTTTAGCAGCTTGATTTTGTTTGTGGACTACTGACCCCAGCTAGCCTGACTTGCAAATCCTGTGCCCACAGGCCACATTGATTTGACATGAAACCCCACAGACGCTCCTCTGGCCTTGCACCCAGCTCACCTAGCATGCCTCTTCCAGATATCCACTGTGCCTCACTCACTGACCCTGAGTCCATAGTGAAGAACTTATCCGGACATGCGTACCGATAAATTCTCCAGCCCCTCTGTTCCAGGATACCTCCTCCATGCCCATGTAAGGATGAGGCGCCCTCCCAGCTCCCGGGCTCCTCCGCTGAGGCGCGCACCCCCCCAGATGGGGACGGGCCTCCTGCTGCGATCTAACACTCCAATTCACGTCTCCCAGCCGTCAACTCCCCTCCAGTGGGCTGGACCTGAGCTTATGAAGGAGGTCTGCCCCCTGCCAATTCCAGTTGGGGATTGGTCAGGGCTCCTCACATGAGCTCCCTGTCACTCCAGCTCCCAGTCCTGCTCCTCTTCCAGAACATTCTCCATGGAAGCAGGGGAGGCACCCAAGAACTGAAGCACAGGTGGTCACACCCACTGCTACATTAACCACTGCTACATTAACCACTGCTACATTAACCACTCCCTGCCCCCAGATCAAAAACAAACAGGCCTAGCTTGCAGCATAGGCCTGCCTAAGTTTACCTGCCTGGCAGCTATCACAAAAAATCCTCACCTCTAGCACCTACCTATGGTAGAGGGTGCTACAGTGACATAGGAGCGGGAATCACAGAAGAAGTCACCAGGTGCAGAGGTGGATCAGTCATTAAATACTCCGAGAATGCTAACGTTTTTTCGGCAAGCTTAGCTTTTCAATGAAGCAAAGATTGGCGGTGGGATTCTGTTTTTACAGGGAGAAGTTTGTAACTTCTAGGAACATAGTCACCATAACCATGTCTATTTTTGGTAGGATGGTAGGCCAGACCTATTGGTTAAAAGGTGTAAAAAATTGTGTTTTGGCCAAGAGTAAATATTATGCTGTACATTGGAAGCCATCACACTACTATCACACAACCCTGCTAAGAACCAAAACAAGGACCGAGAGAAGAAAGTGTTGTTTTTTATTTGAAAAAGAAGTATGTGTTTGTATATTTTTAAAGGTCCTTTTTGTGCTTAAAATTGCTGCCCGAAAATAGAATCAAGAGTGTAGGAAATCAAGCATTCATGAAAGAATGTCACACTCAAGCAAAATAAGACTAGGTGAAAAAGTGGGCAAACATGTTAAACACGAGACCTAGTAAATTCTCTGTAAAAATGTGTTATCTTCATCACAGAAAAGGCAGCCAGCTCACTATTCATATACAATTTGAGAAAACATTGTGAGCTCAAACTCGGAGAATGTTGTGTTCTGCAGCCAGTTGGCCAAGCTTTAAAGTCGTCATATTGTAGAAGGTGATTTCTGACTTTTGTTTAACTAAAGTGAAATATAATGAGAGCCACATTTCAAGGCTTGCGCAGCCTGGTTTCCATTTTCATAAATGTCCCTGTGTTTGAAGGAACGCTGCGTCACTGAAAGTTTGTACGTACAGAATCAACTGTTCCGTGTCTTCAATGGGGGCAGTGATTAAGGGCCTTGTGTAGAAAGGTGTTTGAGAAATAGGCATAGTTATGTACTTAGCAAGGTTAAAAAGGCAAGTGTTCATCAAGGTCAATCTTCCATAAATTGTAGCAGCTTTGTCTGAGAGTAAGGAAAAACTTCCACCCAGTAACAGATGACCAGGAAGCTACCAATTTTTCAAAGAGAGATGGGCCAAAGTGATCCAGGAGAGCTGGGCAATGGATTAAGGGATTTATTATTTATTTATTGCGAATAAAGTTAATAAATATAAAGCGGTATTAAATTATGGCTGGTGAAAAAAAAAAACATGTGTAAGGCCTCGTACACACGACCGGATCTATCCGCTGGGATTGATCCGCGGATCAGTTCCAGCAGACAAATCCGGTCGTGTGTACGGCCTAGCGGACATTTTTCGGCGGAGATTTCTCCAGCCGACGGATTTCCAGCGGATAAAAATTTCTTAGCATGCTAAGAAATGTATCCGCTGGTATTCAGTCCAGCGGACTGATCCGGTCGTCTGTACAGACTCACCGGATCAGTCCGTCCGCTCCCCTCCATCGCATGCGTCGTAATGATTCGACGCATGCGTGGAAGTACTTACCTTCCAGCGTCGCGCACGTCGCCGCATCATCGTCGCGGCGACGGCGCGACACGTCACCGCAGATGTATTCCGCGCGGATTTTGATCCGATGGTGTGTACAAGTCATTGGATCAAAATCCGGAGGAGGAATCTCCGCTGGAAACGGTCCGGCGGACCGTTTCCAGTGGAGATCCCCTCGTCTGTACGAGGCCTAAGGCAATTGCATAATGTACTAGCATGCTTCGCATACTAGCACATTATGAAATACTTGCCTTGAAACAAAGCCCTTCAGCGACATGCTGTCACCACTGAGAGGGCTGACATCTTCCCCTGGTCGCATGCGCATGAGAGCGCCCTCACTTCCGAGACAAAGCTCTAAAGGTATGTTGGACCCTTAGAGTGCATGCGCTTGTGACATCACCGGCTGCATACAGGGTGAATGTCTCCTAAACGGTGCACATTTAGGGGAGATTTATTTTACCTACAGGTAAGCCTTACCTGTAAGTAAAAATCACAAATCGGGCTTTACTTTCGCTTTAAAACTGGTCAGAATATCATCTTATGTGCAACGTAACCCAATATCTAATATCCATAGGCGTGCGCAGGGGGTGTGCCAGGTGTGCATGGGCACACCCTAATCAGTGCTGATTTCCCCTACTGCACAGGCTTCCCTTCTCTCCTCTCCCCCCAGCTGCTGCAGGGGATGTTTCAGGATGGAAAGTGTCATTGAAAGTGTAATTTCCCAGCGCCTTCCTTTTCTAAATGAACACACTCTCACTCTGTTGATTAATAACTGAAGCATAGCAGGTATACTAGTTACTATGGTTTAGTTTGTAAATGAACAGAAAGCCATTCTGCATAGAGCACTTGCCATTCATTCACAGTCCAGTGCAGCTGAGGCTGCAGAGAAAGTCATGTGTGTTTGAGCTTTGGGGTTCCCCCCCATAATTTATTAGGCTGCGAACACCTCTGGTAATATCTGATACCTAATATCTTCTTCTTTTGTTGAAGGCATCATGTGCAAAATTTCAATCAGATGCAGGAACTTTTTGGATTTGATTGGTACTGGCTGTTAGAATACAATAGTGGGCACTGCCGAGTCCTCCATCCATGTTGTTTATCTTAATATGAATGGCCACTGTTGTCTTTTTTATGGACTATATAACTAAGTCCCCTTTCACACTGAGCCCTCAAAGCGTCAGCGGTAAAACCGCCGATGCTATGGGTGGATTTGCGGCACATTTCAGCCGATAGCGGGCGCATTTAACCCCCGCTAGCGGCCGATAAAGGGTTAAAACTGCCCGCAATGCGCTGCTGAAGCAGCGCATTGCGGGCAGTATAGCTGCGCTGTCCCATTGATTTCAATGGGCAGCAGCAGTGGAGGAGCGGTATACACACCGCTCCTTCACCGATCCAAAGATGCGGCTAGCAGGACTTTTTTTACCGTCCTGCTGGCGCAACGCCCTCGGGCTTTCACACTGGAGACAATGGAGCAGTTTTTTAAGGGTGGATTACAGGCGCTATTTTTAACGCTATAGCACCTGCAATATGCTCTCAGTGTGAAAGGGATCTAAGGTTGTGCTCTAAATTTTCCAATGTGCTTTAGTGCTCTCCTGAGAGGGTCCTATGGGATACCCTGGTTGATAGAGAACAGCCTCCAGGTCTTCTCTTCAACACCATGGGGGTTATTTACTAAAGGCAAATTCACTTTGCACTACAAGTGCAAAGTGCACTTGAAATTGCACTGAAAGTGCACTTGGAAGTCCAGTCACTATAAATCTGAGGCCCAGAGGTGATTCAGTTCGCATGTGTAGTGCTATACAAGTGATTCATTGATTCATTGATTCATTGTACACACGACTGAACATGTACGCTGAAACTGGTCCGTCGGACCAGTTTCCGCGGACATGTCCGACCGTGTGTAGGGCCTACCGGACAGTTTTCCGGCCTAGCGGACAGGTTTCCAGCGGACAAAAGTTTCTTAGCATGCTAAGAAACTTGTCCGCTGAAAGCCTGTCCGTCAGACATGTCCGATGGTTAGTACAACTCATCGGACATGTCCGCTGGCCCGAAATCCTGCGCATGCGTCGAATTGATTTGACGCATGCGTGGAAGCATTGAACTTCCGCGTCAGAGAACATCGGTGTCGTATACGTCACCGCGTTCTCTGTCCGCAGGGATTTTGGTCTGATGGTGTGTACACACATCAGACCAAAACCTCCCAGCAGACATGTCCGATGAAAACGGTCCGCGGACCGTTTTCATTGAACATTTCGCTCGTCTGTACAAGGCATAAAGGGTAGGTCTGAAATTAGGGGAAGCTCTGCTGATTTTATCATCCAATCATGTGCAAGCTAAAATGCTGTTTTTTATTTTCCTTGCATGTCCCCCTCGGATCTACAGCGACTGCACTTCCAAGTGCACTTTGCACTTGTAGTGCAAAGTGGGTTTGCCTTTCATAAATAACCCCCTATATATCATATACTATCGATTTCCGATCTCCTACACAGATATAAAAACGAAAGCCGGCCATAGATGGATCAAATCTCAGCTGGATCACCAGGGACTTCCAAGATTCGATCCATCTATGGGCAGGCTGGTTGTCCATAGATCGACTTGGGGACAAACCAGCCTGTTGTATTTTTTACATCCAGCATATACACAAGGGTACTCAGATGAGCTTTATTTTTGTATGATAATTCAAAGTTGAACCACTTTATGTGCTCTAGGCAATGTGTGCTGGATAGGAGCCTGGAGGAGCTGTGGAGGTCAAGTGACAGCAGCTTTGGATCCAGTTTAAAGGTAAAAAGAAAGAACAATGGGCTGGTGAGAGTAGGATGGTGTCATTGAGAACAGAAGGGAACCAGATTAAAGCTACTTTCTTTTTGAGGCCCATCACACAAACAAAACGCCTGTTTCCTTGTGGCTATTGGCTGCAACAGTTGTAAAAAAAAAACTTCACCCTGAAGCCTTGATTAAAGCAATGTGATGGGCCAGAGTTATCTATCTTCATGACTACTGAGTGGGAGGGTCCCTCCTCAGATGTCCACCCCCCTGCCTGGGTGATTGGTAATTTGGATACTTGCCATTGGCTGTCCAGAGCTAGAATCCTCTAAGGCTCCAGAAGACTGCAGCTGCCTGCAGACGTCACAAAGAAGGGTGACAGAAAAGCCTGTCAGATCTCCAGTGCTGGATCACTGCTCTTTTTCTGGGAGGACTCTGTTTAGAGTCCTGTGATGACAGCCTTGGGGGAGATGTTAGAGGTTGTTCTTCATTTAGAATTGTGAATGAGTGGAAGGGGATTGAGAGCAACATCAGCCTGGAAATGAGCTGTAGATATTTTTGGGAAATGTGGAATTGGACACTAAATTATGTTTAAAAAAAAATTATTCCTAACTCGGCTTCCTACAAAATTTCCAATTTCCTTCTTTTTTTTTTTGCCACTATAATCTGACTTTCAGTTTGAGGGATGCTAGATTTGTTCAGCCATCCTCTCTTGTTCTTTCCAAAAATGTAAACACGAAAAGTCCTGCACTGAGACCCTGGACCTTATAGCTGCTGTCCACATATCCAAAAGGATGGACCTTGGACTATGGGATGTATAGTGTACAAAGCAGGGGCGGATCCAGAATCTAGTCTTGGGAGGGGCACTGACAGAAAATATTTTTTTTTGGGTAAATGTATCGGCAAAATGGCGAGTGTTAGCGCTTCAATCATCACGGCACCGTGGTTGTTATGGTGTCAGGATGATTGAAGTGCATTATTACTATTATTACATTGTTCTAAAATAGTTCAACTCACCATAATGCAGAATCAGTGGGAGCCCGAGTGTGTCACTTGCCACTGTCTCCTGCCACACTTTGTGGATTGTCACTTGCCACTGTCTCCTGCCACACGTTGCGGATTGTCACTTGCCACGTCACCTGCCACCAGATGCAGATTATCACTTGTCACGTCCCATACCACACGTTGCAGATTGTCACTTTTCACTTGCCACATGTTGCGGATTGTCACTTGCCACGCCCCATGCCACACTTTGCAGATTGTCACTTGCTACGTCCCATGCCACACGTTGCAGATTGTCACTTGCCACAAGTTGCGGATTGTCACTTTCCACGTCCCATGCCACACTTTGCGTATTATCACTTGCCACATCACCTGTAACCATAACCAGCCACACGTTGCGGATTGTCACTTGCCACATGTTGTGGATTGTCACTTGCCACATCCCATGCCACACGTTGCAGATTGTCACTTTCCACACGTTGTGGATTGTCACTTGCCTGCTATAATTGTCTCTTGAGTCAGACAGCAGATTGCCAGTCGAGCAGCTGAGAAATTATGTAATCTCTCTGCTGCCATGGCTGCCTGCACACTGCACAGTGAGGGCGAAACTGCAGGGATGCTGGGCGGGCACCGGGCGGTGAAAGATGATGTCATCTGTCTGCTCCCCCTCCCACCGGCTTGCTGATTGGCCAGCAGCACGCTCACACACCGTCACCGAAGCGCACAGCTTCTCACTAACCGAGCCACTCAGCCTGCCCATGGAGCCGCCCGCTGTCTCTCACCAACGGAGCCGCCCGCGCTCTCAGCCGCGGAGCCACCTGCTGGCTCTCTCACCCGCAGCGACGCCTTCCTGCCCACTCACTCACCCGCATTCTCGGAGGGGGCAATTACACATGACCACAACTTGCATGCACTGCTTGTTCGAAACAAAAGGTAGTGAGGAGGGTAAAGGAGGTTAGTGGGGTCATAGGGAAAAAAATTACAAGGAGGCAGAAAAACTAATTAAGAAATGAAAAATGAATTACATAGCCATTAAGTAGAGCAGATTTTCTCATTCTCATGCTAATAATTATTACACTTAAAGCTCACAGTTTAATAGTGTGATGGTCAGTAGAAAGAGCATTCTTTACATTTGTGTTTATTGGAAAGAATTCCCCATTAAAGGGATTGTAAAGCTTTGTGTTTTTTTCACCTTAATGCATCCCATGCATTAAGGTGAAAAAACACCTTGCACTCTCCGGCCCCTTAGCCCCCTGTTTTACTTACCTGAGCCTTGAATCTCCGTGGGCGCGATCCCGTGATGCTTTGCCCCGGCTCTTCATTGGATGATTGATAGCAGCACAGCCATTGGCTTCCACTGCTGCCAATCAAATCAATGACACGGCGCGCCGGGAGGCGGGGCTGAGTGATACACTCGGCGGCTATGGCCGCCGAGTGTATCACACGGGAGCGTGCCCGCAAGCTAACCCCCTCGGGAGAAAGCGTCCCAGAAAGGACCCCAGAAGACGAGGATCAGGGCCACTTTGTGCATAACGAACTGCACAGTGGAGGTAAGTATGGTATGTTAGTTATTTAAAAAAATAAAAATAAACCTTTAGAACTCCTTTAAAGATAGCTATAAATATCAATGGTGTCAGTCGAAACTTAGTTGAGAGGCAGAAATTCCTTTTTGCTCAAGGAACCCTTATGCCTCGTACACACGGTCGGACTTTCCGAGAAAAAAAGACAGCCGGGCTTTTTTTCTAGGACCTTAGATAGAGAACCTGTTCTCTTTCTTTCCGTCGAACTTCCGACTGACTCATGGCGGACTTTTGCACGGTCAAAAGTCCGACCATGTGTACGAGTAAAAGAATAATTGCGCTAAACCCAAACGTGCACTAGTGATTAAACTAATAACCAAGTGTGTGTGCAAAACCACTGTGTCCGTGTCTAACACACAAACTCAGTAGAATCAGGGGGCCAGATGGCCTCTCTGCTAACAATAATATATATGAACCAAGTGGTCAGTAACATAAATGATTGTGAACCATAGCCACAATAATTGTTAAAGAAATTAACAAAACATATAATAATATAAAGTCCATATAGTCCAAAATAATTTTTAGAAGATAAGTTGTAGGTCCATATAGCAAATGAAGACACCCGTGAAGATTCCAGAAATGTAGTAATAAAACACCAAACGTGAATCCTCCACCAATCGTGCAGCTGCTTACCAGAACTCTGGGTCCTGCCGGACCACTATCAACATATTTCTCAACCAAAGATTTAAGGCAGCAGTAAGTCCTCCACTTGTACTAGAACCAATCCGTACTCAACGATGGACATAGAAGATAAGACAGAGCTCCACATGGCATAAAATCCGGGTGATTTATTAAAATAATAGTAAAACTATGTACATACAACTCACAATTCAGTTGAAAAAAGACAGCAATTGGCCTGTAACGCCGGCCGGTCGTATCAGGAACCAAAGAGCCACTCGTTGGAGTAATGCAAGGGATGGCGTCCACACGTCACTCACTCCACCCGACGCGTTTCGTGACAAGATCACTTCGTCTCGGGGCATTAGCAACCTCTGGAGGAACTCCAGTTGAGAAACCCTGTGTAACAGCTCTGGTGAACGGGAGTGAACCACAACTGCGGTTAGCAAGGATTTCAATGCACCTCTCTATGTGAGAATTCAGTACTGAGCCCCAGGCGTCACTCCACTCAAACAGGAGTTTGGGGGTTCTCTACATCATCTCTATCTCACATAATGAAAGGCGTTGAGCTACTAAGGCTGAACGTATTACAACATGCGACCAGACCTTAGCGTTTAAAATTATAACATACACGTGAAGATTCCAATGCACTTCTATATGGAAGTGATTATCAGTACGAGATCCCAGGCGTCACTCCACTCAAACAGGAGTTTGGGAGTTCTCTACCTCATATCACTTAACACAAATAAATGCATTAGGCCACTAAGGGAGTTGGTATGAAATACCTTCTACCCTTAGCATAGGAAAGTTAAAGCGAACATGTTCAGCAACATAAGGCAAGGGCCCATAAACCAGTAACACTTATGTCAAGCACGTAGTAAATATGATTACTGGTAGCAAATAGTAGTTGCATAGGAGAGGCATATATAGCTCAGTTAATTAGAGAGTGTATGTCGCTTTAAGATACTCCACAGCAAACCAGGCACAACAATCAGTCCCAAGCAGTATCTTAGTATGCAATAAGCCAGTGTTAAATACAATAAATGTTTAAGAGCAATTATATGTAGCAGGTCTTCCTGTAGAACTACAAGTGAAGCAATTGCTACTTTTCCGTTTTGTAGGGCTTGAGTTTAGCAATAAGGGACTCCGTAGTGTAGGGCGACAGCAAGGAAGAACAGTGAAGGTCTTTGCTAGCTAGCCACAATGTTGCCTGTATTGTACCATGGCCGGTACGGCTGATAATAATAGAACAGTGTTTCTATTGAAGGTGAATGCCTTTATAGGCAGGTAACAGGCGTAGTGCATCAGTACTGAATCAAGCCGTGATGTGCGGCACACTTTCGCATTCCAAGCTGGAACGCATGCGGCGCCGGGCGATGACGTCATCGTGCGGTCGCCGTAATGCGTTCCAGTGTGGAACACATTAAGGCGCTAGGAGCGCCTGTTACACCCTGGAGTAGAGGATGCTTATGGATTGTTTGTGGAGATAAGGATATCGTTTAGTGTGACTTTTTGGGTTTTTGCTCCTTGGCAACATGGGTTCAATGGGTAATATGCATTCCCCTCTCTCCTGCACCTTCCAATGGCTGAGAATTTGAAATTTAAGTTCCTTCGTGTTCGACGAGTCAGGGATTGACATGAGCCGTCTATGAGCACTTTAAGCACTAAAGAAATTCTCTGGCATAATGTAAATGAATGAAATAAAATAAATATTACTGGGTCTCTAGATTGAATATACGTCTGCTCCCAAAGACAGCTTCCCCATAACGGCGTAGATTGAAAACAAGTAATTTTGTGTCTAGCGATGTGTGGGTTTGTCTCTGCTCTGTTTATAGTTGAAGGTTGTAAAGCTGTACAAACCTCTATTGATCACAAACGCTATTTAAACAAAACCTACCATATTTATTTGCTCTGTTCGGCTAAGTCAAACAAAAAAGGGACAGTCTTTAAGTAAATCCCTGCGTGACACTGCTGCCGTGAGGCTGATTCAGTCAAGATACAGATGTTTCCAATCTATACAGTTTGTGTCTCACATCCACATGAGATGCAGCAGGCTTGATTTGGGGTGGGAGTCCTGCCAGCCAGCAGATACATTGTTAACTCTTACGCGTTGGCTCGGTGAAGACTTCATTATAGCCTCTTGCTCTAGGGCAGAAGTGAAGACATATTTTCTATTTTTTTTTCCTACTTCTGACTTCATTTCTTTCAAAAATATTTTGATCTCTAACCAGATCAAATAAACATTTTAGCCTCATTTACCCAGCTCATTTGTAGGCTTCATTTCATCAAAGGGAGATAAATATTTAAGACATACAATATTTCTATGTCTCTGCCGGAAAACAGGCCTTATTTTACCTTTCGCCTTAACTTTCATGTAAGTCCTCTCTTAAACCAAGCAAAATGCAAACACTGTACAAAGACATAAGAAATATATATTTTTTTGCAGCGGCAACACAGTAAAACCTTGGATTGCGAGCATAATTCATTCCAGAAACATGCTTGTAATCCAAAGTACTTGTATATCAAGGCAAATTTCCCCATAAGAAATAATGGAAACTCCACAACCATTTGTTCATAGGTCCTTCAGTTTATAGTCCATATAAAAAGATTATAGCAATTGTGTAACTATAAAATGTTCATTCACAAATGGAAGCCTCCACAAGAGGATTATGCCGCGTACACATGACCGTTTTTTGGGTTCTAAAAAATTACGTTTTTTTTTTATGTCATTAAAAATGATCGTGTGTGGGCTCCAGAGCATTTTTCACGATTTAAAAAATGGCCATTAAAAATTTCGAACATGCTCTATTTTTTCACAGCGTTTTCAACGTTGTCGTTTTTAAAGTTGTAAAAAATGGTCGCGTGTGGGCTTTAACGACGTGAAAAAAACGTGTATGCTCAGAAGCAAGTTATGAGACGGGAGCGCTCGTTCTGGTAAAACTAGCGTTCGTAATGGAGTAAGCACATGCATCACGCAGTAACAGACTGAAAAGCGTGAATCGTCTTTTACTAACACAAAATCAGCAAAAGCACCCCCAAGGGTGGCATCATTCGAATGGAACTTCCCCTTTATAGTGCCATTGTACGTGTTGTACTGTACGTCAGCGCGCTTTGCTAGAGCATTTTTTTTCACGATCGTGTGTAGGCAAGGCCGTTTTAATAATTGGGTTGAATAAAACTTTTTTTCTAGACCCTTAAAAACGTCATTTTTTAGAACCTGAAAAACAGTCGTGTGTACGCGGCATAAGAAGCAAAATCCAGCAGGAGCAACAGAGTATAAAAGAGAAGAGAGGCTCCTCTTAGAGCCGGTTCACACAGGGGCAACCCGACTTACAGCGCGACTTTGCAAGGCAACTTTAGCGCGACTTGGAGCAGCTTACAACGTGACTTAAGGTTGCCTCCAGGACAGGTGACTTTGGCTGTGGCTAATCACAGAATAATCAGCTCTGTGGGATGGTACAGTCCTTAGGAAGGATGTACTGGAAATGGAGCGAGTACAAAGAAGGGCAACAAAGCTAATAAAGGGTCTGGAGGATATTAGTTGTGAGGAAAGGTTGCGAGCACTGAACTTATTCTCTCTGTAGAAGAAACGCTTGAGAGGGGATATGATTTCAACTTATCAATTTATGTTTGGCATTGCATGCCATTGCTGAGCCTATCATCTACTAGGACCCCCAGGTCCTTTTCCATCCTAGATTCCCCCAGAGGTTCTCCCCCCAATGTATAGATTACAATCAAATGCTTTATTTTACATTTTTCTACATTGAACCTCATTTGCCATGTAGTTGCCGACCCCATTCATGTGTTCAGATCTTTTTACACATCCTGCAGAGAAGTTATTGCCCCGCTTAGCTCCTTTCTCAGCTCTAAAAGCTGAGATCTCAAGACCAAAACCCACACCCACAGGATCCCAGACTCAAGACCTTTCTGTAAGGTTTCTCCATTGGACATAAGTCTCTGTGGCTGAATAGCATTCAAATATTTAAAGTAAGTCCCTAGTCATACACAACATCTAAAACAACCTTCTGGATGACTCAACAAAGGTTGTCATAAAATACAACATATGAAAACCCCAGAGTGCACATAGCAGATCTGCAAGGGACTACGTTAGTCCTCTGACATATATTAAATAAAGCTCCATTAAACCAAGTCATTGTCTTTTCATTCACTAAAATATAATGTTTGGATCTGCATGCTAAAGCCGAAAAATACAAAATTTGACCGAGCAAAACAGCAAGTGTGCAGCCCTTACAATGACCTGAAAGGGCCATATTTTTTCTGTTTGACTTTTTCTACTGAGAAATAAATACCCTGGAGATTTTAAAATAAAGTTTCTAGCTATAAGTAGAGTTGGCAGCTAGCAGAGAGTTTTATATGATCCTAGGCTGTGTCCTTTTGGCAGAGACTCTTGGAGTTTTTCCATCATGTTGTATTTTAATGTAAATAACATGTATTTATATTTTTGCTATGGAAAATATTAAAAAACATAACTGCTTTTTGGATATTTAGTTACCATTCTCTACCAGGATAAGATTTTTTTAATAAGGGAAGGTGCTTTAAAGTGTAACCTTTTCAGGAAAAGTCAAAAAGTGAAAATAACCGTACACCCTCCCCACCCCCCAGTCCCCTCTGTACTTACCCCTGTGGGTGATGAGATGTTAGTGACCACACTTGATTTTAAATTTCTACTCTTCTCCCCCTTCTATCTGCAGTGCTTCCAGGACAGATCAGAGCAAATGTGATTGGTCACCGATGGTACAGAGAATTGCTTTGTTCTGTCCCGGAAACCCTACAGAAAGAAGGGGGAGAAGAGTGTTAAGGAAATGGTAAATTCTGTGTATAATTGTATTTTATTTTAAATGTATTGCACACTGAAATTTTGCACACAGCACTAATAATGTTTTCATTACATTTTTGCATTCTTTCAAGTCCTGATTAGAAATTAGCCTGCCTATGTTACGCCCCTTGTTACCATAAAAGTACAATTGTAATATTAATGTGATACCTATGTAAAAACTTCTATTGCGTTGAATAAACAGAACAGTTATTTGGAAAGATGCCGAGTGTCTTTTGTGTCTGTTCCCTACTGCAGTAGTTATTAACCACTTAAGGACCGGAAGGATTTGGCCCCTTAATGACCAGGCCATTTTTTGCGATATGCCCTGTGTCGTTTTAACAGACAATTTTGCGGTCGTGTGATGTTGTACCTAAACAAAATTGATGTCCTTTTTTTCCCACAAATAGAGCTTTCTTTGGTGGTATTTGATCTCCTCTGCGGTTTTTATTTTATGCGCTATAAACAAAAAAAGAGCAACAATTTAGAAAAGAAAACTTTTTTTTTTAATTTTTGCTATAATAAATATCCCCACCAAAAAAAAAAAAAAAAATTTCTTCATCAGTTTAGACCAATATGTATTTTTCTACATATTTTTGGTAAACAAAATCGCAATAAGCGTATATTGATTGGTTTGTGAAAAAGTTATAGCATCTACAAAATAGGGGATAGATTTAGGGCATTTTTATTATTTATTTATTTTTCACTAGTAATGGCGGTGATCTGAGGGACTGCGACATTGCGGCGGACAGATCAGAGATACTTTTTACACTTTTTTGGGACCAGTGACATTTATACAGCAACCAGTGCTAAAAATAGCCACTGATTACTGTGTAAATGTCACTGGAAGGGAAGGGGTTAACACTAGGGTGTGATCAAGTGTTCCCTAGGGAGGTGTTCCCTAGGGAGGTGTTTCTAACTGTGGTGGCAGTGTACTGACTGAAGGAGGAGAGAGATCTCTGTTCCTGATCCCTAGGAACAGCAGATCTCTCTCTACTGTCAGAACGGGTATCTGTTTGTTTACATACACAGATCCCCGTTCTGGCTCTCTGTGAAGCGATTGCGGGTGACCGGCAGATATCGCGGCCACATGCATTGGCTCCAGCGTCACACGTGTGCCCTCTATCGCAAGTAAAGTGGACAACGTACACCTATGGCGATTCGCACAGCAGTGGCAACCTGCCGCAGTATAATGATGGCAGCTGGTCGGCAAACGTTTTTTTTGGAACCACTAATCAATATGAGGATAGGAGATGCCTATCTGCAACATTTTTGAAACAAGAGCAAGGATTTCAAATCCCTAGTCCGTTACACCAACTGTGTGAACATTGACAGTTCATCACCTACGAAGGTAAGTACAGCAGGGACTGGGGTGGGGGATGGAGAGAGTATACAATGTTAGCTCACCTTTTCTTTTTTTCTGAAAAGCTGAACTAACCCTTTAAAGTAGTAAAAATGTTTACCTTAATGCATTCCCTGTATTAAGGTAAATTTTTTTTCCAGTATTTGCATCTTCCCCTCACCCCTTAGATATTTACCTTGCTCATTGCAACACTCTGCCCATCTCGCACAGGACAGAGAGGAAGCAGCAGAGCAGATGACTCCTGCTGGCAAACAAATCCTGTGAGCAGAGGGCGGGGCCAAGCCACACTGTGTATGTCTATGGATGCACACAGCCTGTCTTTGGAGTGAGCCTACCTGTGTGTCCCCCATAGAATGCCCCTTTCTATGTTAGTGTATGAGGAAGAAGAGGTGCAAGGAGAAATTGTGGGGGACCTCAGACGAAGAGGATAAGGAAAGCTCTGTGCAATACCATTGCACAGAGCAGGTAAGTATAATATGTTTATTATTTTAATGTAAAGAAGCCTGCAAAATTCCTTTAAAAGTTAACTTTATCCAACAATCTTTATTTATATGGAAAAGATACATACATGTTTTGGTTTAGCTCAATGGACTTGTGCCACTTTGTAACTGAACAGTGTAACTATGACTAACTATGTTGTAGTCTGAAGTTTCTGTGACATCGCTGGACCAGCGTAAGTGAGAATTGGTTCTGATCTTCGCATGCTTGTCTGTACAAAAATTATCTAAATAAAGAATTATTAAAAAAAAAAAAAATTGGTTCTGATCTGTAATTAAAGTATATTGTATGTGGACCCTGTTGTGGCCCTGGACTGCTTCCCCTCTGATTTTCGACAAAAGGATCACTCAGCAGACCATAAACCCTTGGATGGTGACTGAGGAGCGCCTACTACAAAAGTTTCACTTAAAGGTCTTTTTTAAAGGGTTTATTGGTTAAGAGCATCAAATACAGACAACGCGTTTCAAGGGAAACCCCCCCCTTCTTTCAGGGCTTAACCAGTAGATGTTCTTAGATTATTGATCAAGCTTGATGCAGATTATCTACTAAAGGCACTAGAATCGGCAGGATATTATGTTGTAGAGCACACTAGACAATTACTAGTCTCCATCATTTCAATGGTGTATTTTGACTATTATATTACATGACTATTATCAATAGATTTTGCTGTGCGGAACCAACCACTAGCTCCTACAACTCTCTCAAAATATAATGCCAACATCTTCCCACTAGACATTATCATGCCTGCATCCAACCCAAAACTTTATTTTTCTTGTAAGTGTATTAACCTTTTAGGCATTTTAACCACTTGACCACTGGGCACTTAAACCCCCTTTAATAACCAGACCAATTATCAGCTTTCAGTGCTCTCACATAATGTGGGCAGAAGCTCTGCTGAAATCCATCATCCAATCACGTGCAAGCAAAAATGCTGTTTTTTTTTATTTTCCTTGCATGCGATTGGGTTCTCTTTGCAAAGTGAAAATGTACCTCATTTACTAAGCTCTGGAGCAACTACACCACACAGTTTATTTGCCTTTAGTAAATCAACCCCAAAAGATCATACAGAGTTCAAAAACTTTTCTTGAGGCAGAGTTAAGACTGCTTTGAAAAAAAGAGTTAAGCCCCATACACACAACCAGTTTTCCTGCCGGGAAAACAGCCAAGAGAGCTTTTGGCCGGGAAAATCGGCCATGTGTATGCTTCCTCGCAGTTTTTCCGGACAGCAAAACTGCCGGGAATCCCCACGGGAAAATACAGAACCTGCTCTTTATTTTCCCACCGGGATTCCCGGCGGTTTTAAACCCAGCAGTTTTCCTATGGGGAAACACTGCAAGGGAACATACACACGGCCGGGATTCCCGGCCAAAGCTCTCCCTGCAGTTTTCCAGACGGGAAAACTTCTCGTGTGTACATGGGGAAAGTTACCGAGCAGGTTCTCGGTTCTCCCGTCAGGATTCCCAGCGGACTTTATACCGCCGGGAATCCCGGTCATGTGTACAGGGCTTTACCCCTTGAAGACAGAATAGCGATACTGCTTGGAAACTGGTGTGTTAATGGAAATAATCTTTTGTCGAAATGTCAACATTACTTATAATAAGTAGTTATTAGTAATAAACTTTCTTCATAGGTTAATATCTCTTTTGCTTATATACAAGTGAGGCACACAACAGACATCTGAATGCCACATTATAAAATCTATAGTACAATAGGCTGAATGCAGCCAACATATACACAAACCCACTGAAAACTATCCTTCTCGCAACAAGAAAATCACAAGTTCTAATTTTAAATCTTGCGGAAAACCACAAAGTAATATTTGAAGAAATCAGATTAGGATGCATAAACTCTATCATAATACAATTTCATTATCGTGCCAGCTAGAGAACTATTTCCTTGTTTTGAGGAATATAAGCGCAAAGAATCATTATTAATGAGAAGGAAAGCAGGGTCATATGTGGCACAGCAAATAAGGGCTCTTTATCGGCTGCATTAATCACAGTATTTATGATAGGGCTGGGCCTGTTAATAAGTGGAGCCAATAGTAACGACTCTTCATCTGAGCGCTAAGTAGTGTGGTTTGGCAGCAAGTATGTTCAATGTATTTGTTTTTTCCTTCTTTTCTGGCTAGACCTGGGTACTGTAATTCAACACACCCGTCTCTCTTGGATGTTAGGCCACTGGTTGCAGGTTACTTTAGTGCTGAACAAAGGATGAGTTAACTCGTGCATGCCTGAGTCAACTCTTTATTTAAAGTGTATGTAATCCCTACAAATGAACCTCTTTTATGTTCCTCCTTTACGTATGATAATGACCATTGAATGTGTTTCGTTATATCTGTTCAATAAATGCCAAAATGTCTGTTGATTATGTCAGCAATTAGAGCTATCCTATGTACACTTTCTGTGTGACCTCAAGGAGTGTAGTTAGTCCTCCCGGTTCTTTGCTTGGACTACAGAACAATTAGCCACTAAGCTGTGGAAATGAAGAGACTGGGAGGAATTCATGAGTATAGCTAACGACAACCAATTAGGGTTGACTAGTAGTTGAGTCCACAAAAATCATGTGTGTTGTCAGCGCACAATGGGAAATTAGGAATGTAGTGTGTTTTTGGCAAATTAACAGGCATTTTTCTGTACTTTAAAGGGATAAAACATTGCTGAATGTTCACGTATTCTGGCGATGTTACTACATAGATTTTAAAGGACAACTGCGCTTTTGGCTTAAAATTTTACAATGAGTGAGTGAGTGAAAAACTTATATAGCGCAACACATGCAAACTGAATCGCCTCTGGGTGCTGTATCCATTCCGCGAGTGAAATCCTTTGATCTCAGAAGAGGTGGGTTTTAATCCTTCTCCTGAAGGCCAAGTGGTCCAGCTCCAAATGAGTGGTGGTTGGTAGAGCGTTCCACAGTCGAGGTCCCTGGACTGCAAACCTTCGATCTCCTTTAGACTTGTATCTGGATTTGGGTATCTGGATAAGGTTTTGATTGGTGGATCGCAGAATACGATTGGGGTTGTGAGCTTTTATCTCTATCCCCTATTGATTTTTGCATCCAATGGCTAAATAAAAGCATCTACCTTAAAATCAGCTGAACTTTGGCTTGTCCCCCATGTTCTTGCTCCATCCAATGCTGCCTTCTCTATGTTAACATCGGTATACCTCTAAAATAGGATGGTGCATGTGCGGTTGGTGTACTTTGAATCTTCATAGGCGACAACAACAGTCTCATAGCCCTTTTGCTGACTCCTGATCTTTCATCCTGTATCCCCGAGAGAATGAAAAAGCACCATGTCTGTTCAAAGGAAATGGTATTATTTTTTTTTTTTCAAAAATACAGTTTATGCATGAGTTTAACTTACAGCTCTGAGATGCAAGGTACTATTTAGTCTCATAAAAGGAATAATAAAATTAGGAAATATCCTCCTATCTAAAATCAGTGGTCTCTCTGCCTACCTAGCACAGCATAACAACATCCTAGGATGGAATCTTTGATCCCTTTTCAAACATCAAGCAGTTCCACAGAAGGACAAGAAGGTTCTCCTTTCGATGCCTTCTTCTTTCCTTCCTTCATCTGCTGAAAGCAGGAGAAGCTGCCCTGTGTAAATCTATAAATTGCTCTACTTAGTGCTTGCACAGGTTTAAGGACTGTTGACCCACTCCAATGTGACAACGCTGGGCCAGTGACCAAGCATTAATGCGGTTATAGAACAGTCCAAAGTGTTCCATACTGGGAACTACCAGGCATTTTCTTAATTCTTGATAGCTGAACTGGGCTGTAGGGGATTGAAGAAATTATGAGTATGTGCTGCTGAGGGTAGGGAATCGTACTGGATACACAAGACCAATGTATTAATTCCAGAAGGATTGAATGTTGATTTTGACATTAACTGTTTTATCACCGATCAGTCACTGTGTTCGTAATTAATTTATTAATTGATTGTTTATTTGTAAATCATGGCCGCGGATTACGTTAATTTTGCATTTTTAACTTTATATTTATGCTTTACCATTTGATTTTGGGTGTTCTTTGAACATGTGTCATTTGGTTAATGTTATTTCATGTTTTTAAGGAAAAAAAAAAAATTTCCGTTGCCACGCAGGGTGTATTTCTCTAGTGCCAGCACAACCATCTACTCCTTTCAGCTTAAATTGACACATGGGGACACTTCCGGCCCAGGATCAGAGTAAAGACGGGAAGTTGGGACTTTAGATGAGGCCATAGACATAGTGGAGGTGCATGAATCCAAGTACATATTTATTGATCATACAGAAATGTAAAAAAGCATGTCAATAATAAAAAAAACACGTAAAAAGGACATGTAATAAACATCATTCCATACTCGTCCACACATTCATATGTATGTATGTGTCAACTATGGGCAACAAGAGTACATAAGTATATATGAACTTGTGCCATGTGGTGGTCTACATTGATTGATTGATACATTCAATAATACAACTATGTACATGAAACATAAAACTTCTGGGATCACGTCCGTGGAAGGTGTTTCCACGCTGCATGCTGGGTCATGTGACGTGGCGTTCGGTCATCATGACATTCATTTCACACTAAAAAAAGTGGGTGTTCACGTCACTTCCGCATCCACTGACAAAGTCTCGCCCAATGGGACGCAAAACGCGTACGGACGGACGGAAGTCACGTGACGTCACCCGCGGCCATCGCTGATTTTGTACACACACGCTGTAATACCAGACACTTGGATATAGTGCCATTCTTGTAAGTTTTATTCTGCTTTTACTACGATTAAAGTTTTACATCTACGGAGAGCACTATATATGTTCTTTTTATTCGCATGATTTATGTGATTCTGGAGTTGAGGTTACTTCCATCTGGTACATTGAAAGTGGCATTGTTAACCCGAGAAGGTATGCTTTGGGATTTGTTTGCTCAGTTTGTGGCTGACTACCAGTACATTGTGTGTACCCTCTGTAATTAAAACGACCATGCTGTGAGGTGAGCAGCCATTTCTTTCATTGGTGGAGGTTTTCCCATGAAGTCGCCTGCATGCTTTCTATACCATCACTGAAGACACCACATATTGGTTTACCTGTGATATATGGACTTGTTTCTTGCGCTGCACTGTCTTTTTATATGTGCTGCTGGAGAGGAGGATATTAAAGCCAATTTGTTGCTTTGTTCCAAATGGACAAAGCATGGGTCTGCTTTAGAGTACAGAAGGCCATTAATCGAGGGATGGAAGGTCAGATTGTTCCTTAAAGGGGAGTTCCACCCACAATTTCACTTTTTAAATATAAATATCCCTGTAATACACAAGCTTAATGTATTCTAGTAAAGTTAGTCTGTAAACTAAGGTCTGTTTTGTTAGGTTGTTACAGCATTTAGAGTTTATAATCTAGAAATAGACCGTGGCCATCTTAAGTGTGGACATCATGAAGCCAGACTGTATGACTTCCTGGATTTCAGCTTTGCATATCTTGCACATGCTCAGTGCACAAGCAATGTAATAGGTTTCAGTCAGGTTTGCAAGGACTACTGGGAAACATGATGCCTATCCCAGAAACCCTTGCAAATAGCCTAGGCAAATAAGGAGGAGGAAGTAATGAAGGACTACAAAATAAAGGTATTTACAAGCAACAAATTAAATAAAAATTGTCCATTCTGAACACTATGAGATTAGATCATGCAGCACAGACAAACATAAAAAAATGGGTGGAACTCCACTTTAAAACATTTTCAGAAGTTCTGGAGATGCTATAGTCAACTGTACAACTTTGAGTATATCATCCATCCATTATTTAGTACATATTGGATGATTTCCCAGTTGTGCAATATATGCCCAGCAGCATAACGTTGGCTTATCTATGTATGATTAGCAAAAACCAACTGTCTGTCCAAAAATATTTTAAAACCCTTAAAATTACCTTTAATGATGTTTTCTTTTAGCCAAGCATTACAACTGGTCATTTTACTCAAAGTTCTGTTAAAATTAAGAATATTATGTGACAATCTTTGAAGGTATATAACCAGCGTTAGCTGCCGATGTGTTGTTTTTTAGCGCATTTGGTCAATGATGATATACTTTATGCAAGATGCTAATGGGTTACTAGAGTTTAGACAACAACTGTTTTGACTGTGCAAGTAAATAAAATTATATGGTTCTTGATACTATGCATTACATTACAAACTTATCATGGATGAAATTAATTTCTAGGTGTAAAACGAGACGTCCAAATTATCTCATAAAAACAACCCATAAATAGCTTAAAATTCTTAAGTGCAACTGCAAAGTTGCAGTAAGGAGTAAACGGTAGTTTGAGAGTTTACGTGTTAGAACACAACATAACAAGCCTTCCTAATTAGCACTGAAGAGAGACGGAACAGCATACATTAGTTCTTTCCATCCTAGAAGACGTTTCATTGTCTGAAACTGACTCTATAAAAAGTAAAACAAAGCAGATCAAGGTACATAGTGGCGTATAGCTACAGTATCTCACAAAAGTGAGTACATCCCTCACATTTTTGTAAATATTTTATTATATCTTTTCATGTGACAACACTGAAGAAATGGCACTAGTAGTAGTGAGTGTACAGCTTGTATAACAGTGTCAATTTGTGGTCCCCTCAAAATAACACACAGCCATTAATGTCTAAACCGCTGGCAACAAAAGTGAGTAAACCCCCTATGTGAAAATGCCCAAATTGGGCACAATTAGCCGTTTTCCCGTTCCACGGTCATGTAACTCATTAGTGTTACAAGGTTTCAGGTGTGAATGGGGAGCAGGTGTGTTAAATTTGGTGTTATTGCTCTCACTCTCATACTGGTAACTGGAAGTTCAACATGGCACCTCATGGAAAAGAATTAATGCTCTACATAAAGATGACCTAGGCTATAAGAAGATTTCCAAGACCCTGAAACTGAGCTGCAGCACAGTGGCCACGACCATACAGTGGTTTAACAGGACAGGTTCCACTCAGAAAAGGCCTCACCAAGGTCACCAAAGAAGTGTCATATCCAGAGGTTGTCTTTGGGAAATAAATGTATGAGTGCTGCCAGCATTGCAGCCAAGGTTGAAGGGTTGGGGGTCAGTCTGTCAGTGTTCAGACTGCATCAGATTGGTCTGTATGGCCTTCATCCCATAAGGAAGCCTCTTCTATAGATGATGCACAAGAAAGCCTGCAAACAGTTTGCTGAAGACAAGCAGACTAAGGACATGGATTATTGGAACCATGTCCTGGGGTCTGATGAGACCAAGATAAACTTATTTGGTTCAGATGGTGTCAAGCATGTGTGGCGGCAACCAGGTGAGTAGTGCAAAGATAAGTGTACTCCTCAAGCATGGTGGTGGGAGTGACACGGTCTGGGGCTGCATAAAAAACAATGGTAAAGAGTTATGTTCCCTACATAAGTCTAGTCTTAAGGCCCGTACACTCGATAATGAAAACTGGAAGTTAAATTTTGTCCGATGAATGATCTGCAGATTTTCGAATCGTTAGTATGGTGCTTTCGACAGCCGATTCCGAATTTTCGTACAACAAAAACTGAATGTGCAGGTTATAAAAAATGTTATCGTAAGTGAACACAACATCCGATTTTTGTTTAATTAATACAGTTTTCGTAAGAGCAAGATTACGCATGCTTGGAAACGAAAGAATTCTGAAGTTGAATTCTGTCGTATGAGAATTTCCTTATATTGAGTAACCTCTTCACCTTTGATATGAGAAATCTGATTGTGTGTACGAGACTTTAGTCAAGTTAGGACCATAAAAACAGGTGATCCTAGCACAGGTTTGTTGCTTTAGAAGACAAATGTGTGGCTACAAGCTCCGATAACGTGTTCACCATTAACCACTTAAGGACCGCCTAACGCCGATATATGTCGGCAGAATGGCACGGCTGGGCACAGGCACGTACATGTACGTCGCCTTTAAGAGCCCAGCCATGGGTCGCGCGCATACTGAAGAACGGGGAGAGGTTTGTGTAAACACACCTTCCCCATTCTTCACAGTGGCAGTGTCATTGATCGTATGTTCTCTGATATAGGGAAAGACGATCAATGATGTCACAGCCACGCTCCCCTACAGTTGGAAACATATATGAGGTCACACTTAACCCCTACAGTGCCCCTAGTGGTTAACTCCTAAACTGCAATTGTCATTTTCACAGTAATCACTGCATTTTTTTTTAGCACTTTTTGCTGTGAAAAAAACAATGGTCCCAAAAATGTGTCAAAATTGTCCGATGTGTCCGCCATAATGTTGCATTCACGAAAAAAAAACGCTGATCGCCGTCATTAGTAGTAAAAAAATAATTATTAATAAAAATGCCATAAAACTATCCCCTATTTTGTATAGGCTATAAATTTTGCGCAAACCAATCGTTAAATGCTTATTGCAATTTTTGTTTACCAAAAATAGGTAGAAGAATACGTATCGGCCTAAACTGAGGAAAAAAAATGTTTGTTTATATCCTTTTTGGGGAAATTTATTATAGCAAAAAGTAAAAAATATTGATTTTTTTTCAAAATGTCGCTCTATTTTTGTTTATAGCGCAAAAAATAAAAACCACAGAGGTGATCAAATACCACCAAAAGAAAGCTCTATTTGTGGGAAAAAAAGGACACCAATTTTTTTTCCGAGCCACGTCGCACGACCGCGCAATTGGCAGTTAAAGCGAGGCAGTGCCGAATCGCAAAAGGGGGCAATGTCCTTAACCTGCATATTGGTCCGAGTCTTAAGTGGTTAAACATCCTCTCATGCAGTGAGAAAGTCTTGGTATTAGCACAGGGGCTATTATTGGAAAAGGAGTCAATGGGCAAGCAGAACTTCTTATTCCCTCCCCTACTCATCACACTTCCATTCCACATTCTGGAGCCTTTTACTCAAAGGCAGGTGAAGGCTCTGGTTTACTGAAGGAGCAGGAAGATTGTAGCTAGGCCTCCTGGACCCCCACTATTCCCTAGTCTCCTGCTTAGGTGTATCATTGTGTAACCCCAATTATTACAGAATGTGACCATTACATTTTGCTATCTGGAGACAGTTAGTTATATTCACATATGCAAATGAGGGAGATACGGCGATTCACGAATGTACATGCACCCGGCGCAGGCTACGACTGGTGCGCATAAGTTGTACGTACAGCGTAAAGTTATGTCCCATAAAGGAGGTGTAACTCAGCAGCATCCATGCAAAGGGCTGCACCAGGGAACACAAGCCGGCATATTTTACGTAGTTTACGTTATACGTGAAAAGGGCTGGGCGTAGGTTACGTTCTTGCCGTAGGCAGTGATCCGGCGTATCTTAGGCAGTTGTTCCGACGTGATTGTGAGCATGCGCACTGAGATGCGCCCACGGGACGGCGCTTTGCGCAGTTGGCAATACGTATCTGTCTGGCGCTCGGCCCATCATTTGCATGGGGTCACGCCTCATTAGCATGGCTCACGCCCACTTCCACTTATGCCGACTTACGCCTGAGAAACCCAGCACAGATTTGGGAGCAAGTGCTTTGTGAATTCAGTGCTTGCCTCTCTGCGCTGCGTCGGCGTAGCGTAAAGAAGATACGCTACGGCGGCATAAATATGCGCCGATGTCTGTGAATCCGGGCCATTATGATTAAAGTGAATAAAGTCATTGCCACACATACAGTAGGTGTTTGTATTGAACGCCGCTATATATAGAGAGACCAAAATGGAGTTAACTGGAAACAAACGTCTAAAGACATTTGGAAGACAAGATGAAACGTTTCACCGTCCAACACACGTGTCTCCCACATGTGTGATTTGTACAACTGTTTACAGCAAATATGATAAAACTGCAATATATCCAATGTCCTATACCAGAAACTGCTAACCAGCTATTCATCAAAGAGTATGATTATACGTCCTCCTGATGGGAATAGCTCGTCCTGATGGGAATAGCTCGTCCTGATGGGAATAGCTCGACAACTTCATATCACATGCCAACTTTATTGTTGTATTTTAAATGATAGGGCCAGTAAATGGGTCAGAAGGCTTAGATTTGGCAGCAGGTGGAGGAGCAGGGAACGGAAACACTGAAGTTGTTGCAGAACATTTTATGGTATTCTTTCAACAATTTGTCTTTGGCTCAAGGTAACATGTCCTTTTTTACAAACAGAGGATTGGAAGTGGCCTCAGTGAAGAGTGAGCTAGTATTACTGGATACATAACTCAGTAAAGGATGACTATTATAGCTGAATCAAAGCAAAACTCCATCCAAACATCTAAACATACAATGTAATGAGTATTTTCTTTTACTCTCCCATGCTGGGTACTGGTCACTGATGCTGGGCAGTACCGCTCTGTGCATTACTTCAGTTTCAGTTGTTGGCCCCATAGATTTCTAATGCATCAACTACTACAACACAAAGTAATCCTAATGCCTTGTACACACGAGCGGAATTTCCAATGGAAAAAGTCAGACGGAAGCTTTTCATCGGATATTCTGTCCGTGCGTATGCCCCATCGGACTTTTTCCATTGGAAATTCTGACAAAATTAGATAAAGAACATGTGTGAGGCCCCATAAACACGACCGAGTTTCTCGGCAGAATTCAGCCAGAAACTCCGTCGGAGCTGGATTCTGCCGAGAAACTCGGTCGTGTGTACACTTTTCAGCGAGGAAGCCGACGAGGAACTCGTCGGGCCGTAAAGAGAACATGTTCTCTATTTCCTCATTGTTCAATGAGGAAAGTCGGCCCGCCGAGATCCTCGGCGGCTTCCACACTGAACTCGACGAGGAACTCGATGTGTTTGGCACGTCGAGTTCCTCGGACGTGTGTACAGGGCCTCAAAGGGGAAAGGGAAAGAGGAAAATTTTGGTAAAGAATAAGTGAAATAAAGTGAAAAATATATTAATAATCCCTGAGGGTGATATTAATAATCCCTGAGGGATCCTGCAGCTAGACACTAAAACCTTGATAATAAGTCAAAAAAAGCATATGTAAAAAACAGTGTAGCGCTGGAAATCAAAATAAATCAATAAACGTAAAAAATGAAAAACACGTGACATTCAAGAAAACAATGAAGTGAGAATCTTAGGATATATGCAAATAACATATAATATATTCAAATGGTGAGTGGTCAGTGAAAACAATGAATCCAATGAATCAGCAGATGGAAATCCAGAAAGGAAAGTTCAAAATTCAAAAGGAGGCTATGAACATGATGGGCTGTGAAATTAGCCCATCACCTGATAGTAAAATGGATGGCTTACCAGAAAGCATGTGACCGCCCTTCTCAGGGGGGTCAAAACAGGCTTATATGACGACGTTATGCTGCAGAGCAGCTGAGAAGATCCTCCGTCTCTCACACCTTCAATGGCTCCAGCCACGGCTCACAGGTCCCATGTTAAAGTATGGCCGTCGTTCCCGCGTCAAATTATTATTTTTTTTTTTGCGTAAGACGTCCGGGAATAGGAAAGGACGTAACGCACGTCGCCGTTCAAAAAATTACGTCGGTGCGTCGTCATTTCGCGCAAAGCACGGCGGGAAATTTCAAAACGGAGCATGCGCAGTACGTTCGGCACGGGAACGCGCCTAATTTAAATGATACACGCCCCATTTGAATTAGGCGGGCTTGCGCCGGACGGCTTTACGCTACGCCGCCGCAAGTTTACAGGCAAGTGCTTTGTGAATCAAGCACTTGCGCTGAAAACTTGCGGCGGTGTAACGTAAATGACATACGTTACGCCGCCGCATTTGTACCTGAATCTGGCCCCCAGTGTGCTATGCCAGCCTCTAATAGAGGGGCTAGAATAGTCTTATATAAATGGGTTAACAAACCATTTAAAGCGGTGGTTCACCCTCAGTGACACGATTTTACCATCGAGACAGGCATTGTAGCGTGAGCTACAGTATGCCTGTCCCGATTTTTTTACCCCCGTACTCACTGTGTACTCGTACATTATAGATTTCGGCTCCCGCGGGGAATGGGCGTGCCTATGGAGAGGGAGGATGATTGACGGCCGGCCCTGGCACGTCACTCTCCACGAAGACAGCCGGAGTAGGTCTCGGCTCTTCACGGCGCCTGCGCACAGGCTATGCGCAGGCGCCGTGAAGAGCCAAGCCTATTTCGGCTATTTCCGGAGAAGCGTGACGCGCCAGAGCCGGCCGTCAATCATCCTCCGTCTCCATAGGCACGCCCATTCCCCGAGGGGAGTCGGTATCTTCGATGTACGAGTACACGGTGAGTACGGGGATAAAAAAATCGGGACAGGCATACTGTAGCTCGCGCTACAATGCCTGATTTTATGGTAGAAGAAAACATTTTTTTTTTTGGGTTTATAGGGTGAACCCCCGCTTTAAGACAAATGTCTTTTGGTGACCGTTTCTCCTTACAAAGCTAACCACTATTCTATATACTAAAACAACATGTTGATATTTTGTATGAATTCCTATGACAGATATCAGTGTGAAGGAAGGATATCCAGTCGACATACGTGGACCCGGAGCAATTGTTGTTATCAGTTATGTTATTTGTCAGCCGGTTCTGATAATGATTGTCATAAATAGGTCATCAATAATATGTTTCTCATTGTACTGAAAAAAGAACACAGCACGTTCAGTCAACAAGTACGATGTCTCTGTCTGTCCTTGGTCCCTTCAACAATACACTGCGGCTGATCCGTGATCTTCCTGGTAACCTAAAGATACGACAACATCCTCCCTCTGCATCCAACTCTTGATAGTGAATGTATTGCCTTTGTTTTGTCTTGACCAGCAAAAGCCAATTGATAACACCTAAAAGTGTTACTATAAAAAGACTAGGGAAGAACTTATTATTGACTAAAGTTATTTTTGTTCTGACTCCATGTCAGCAGTAGTGTTGCTCACGAATATTCGCATTGCGAATATTCGACTCGAATATAGCATATTCGAGAAATCGCGCTATATTTCGAATTTCGCGGTGAATATTCGCAATTCCGAATATTCGCATTTTTTCAATTTGATTTTTAAAACAGATCACATCCTATCGACGTCTAAAAGCATTGCTGGTATGATTAGAGACCCTGGGCCGAGTAGCTAAGCTGAGGCGATCCTATTATGTTGCCAAATTGAAAAAAAAAAAATTGCGATTTTTCGCTATTGCGAATGCGAAAATGATTGCGAATTTTCGATAACTGTGGTAGGAGAACTCTGATTGTCTCTGATGCAAAAGGGGGGGGCTTTGTGTATGTGTATGTGTATGTTATGAATATTTGTATGTTTGATATTATTATTTTTTGTAAGAAGGAAAAAATTGCGCATACCTTAAAAAAGGGGAGAATACAGCAGCAACTCAAAAATGTTATACAACATAAATTAATACAAGACAGAAAATGGAGTCGCTCTACAAGAATAAAAAATATGTCTAGTGACAAGACATGTGGGCAAATTATAAAATAAGCAAGCGCAAATAACTTGTGAAATACACAGTGAAACAAATATATAAAGAAATATAGTCCCAATAATAGAAAAATAATCTTTCATAAAAATGTCTTTGATATGTGAAGTGAAAAAAAGTCCAAAGCATGCAGCATGAACGTGTTCAATCTTTAAGGTGTTTGATTGACAAACGGCTGTGACAGATGGATAGAGTAAAGAATCACCACCAATGCAAAACACTTTTTATTTTCTATTGTAAAATATCAAGAATATTCTGAGCCAATCAGAGTGCTCCTTCCGCATTTGCCGAATATTCGCAATTATTTTGTATTGTAAAATATCAAGAATATTCTGAGCCAATCAGAGTGCTCCTTCTGCATTTGCCGAATATTCGCAATTATTTTGTATTGTAAAATATCAAGAATATTCTGAGCCAATCAGAGTGCTCCTTCTGCATTTGCCGAATATTCGCAATTATTTTGTATTGTAAAATATCAAGAATATTCTGAGCCAATCAGAGTGCTCCTTCCGCATTTGCCGAATATTCGCAATTATTTTGTATTGTAAAATATCACGAATATTCTGAGCCAATCAGAGTGCTCCTACAGCATTTCTCGAAATTGCGCAATAAATATCGCATTCGCATGTTGCGATATTTCGATAAAATATCACGAATATTCTGAGCCAATCAGAGCGCTCCTCCAGCATTTCTCGAAATTGCGCAATAAATATCGCATTCGCATGTTGCGATATTTCGATAAAATATCACGAATATTCTGAGCCAATCAGAGTGCTCCTACCGCAGTTATCAAAAAATCGCAATTATTTTCGCATTCGCAATAGCGAAAAATCGCAATCATTTACTTTCGATAAAATATCACGAATATTCGAATTTAGCGAATATATCTCGAATATTCGAATATATATTCGAGATATATCGCGAAATCGAATATGGCATATTCTGCTCAACACTAGTCAGCAGCAAACTACGAATGTGCCTCTTGAAGAACCTGTCAAGATGCAAATACTAGGGTTGTCGCTGATGATCTCCTGTGGAAAAAATGAATAGTCTTGGCCATCATGCCAATTCAATGGCTTCAATATTTTCTGAGTCACTGACATGGAAGAAGAACGCAAACCAAAAGTTCTTCTTTCGCTATCTTTTGTTGCATGCTTGTTCTGAGTGAGCACCGTCCTTCTGAATGTAGCACTTTGAAAGGACATCAGTGTTGAAATTTCTTTGAAACTCAACTAATAGCTGGATTCACGTAGGGCGGCGTATGTTTCAGCCGGCGTAGCGTATCGTATTTACGCTACCCTGCCGTAAGTTAGAGAGGCAAGTGCTGTATTCACAAAGCACTTGCGTCCTAAGTTACGGCGACGTAGCGTAAATGTGCCGGCCTAAGCGCGCCTAACTCAAATTGTGGAGGGGGGGAGTGTTTTATGCAAATGAATCGTGACCCCACGTGATTGACGTTTTTTTACGAACGGCGCATGCGCCGTCCGTGGACATATCCCAGTGCGCATGCTCCAAATTACACCGCAAAGACTTATTGGTTTCGACGTGAACATAAATTACGCCTAGCCCCATTCACGGAAGACTTACACAAACAACATAAACATTTAAAAATTCGACGCGGGACCGACGTCCATACTTAACATTGGCTAGGCCAGCTTTTTGTTGGACTAACTTTACGCCTGAAAACGCCTTACGTAAACGGCATATCTTTACTGCGATGGGCAAGCGTACATTCGTGAATAGGTGTATCTCGCTGATTTACGCATTCTAGGCGTAAATCAGCGTTCACGCCCCTAGCGGCCGGACTAAAAAGAAAGCTAAGATACGACGGCGCAGGCCGTTGTATCTTAGCTAGATTTAATTGTATCTCATTTTGAGAATACACTTAAAGATACGACGGCTTAGATTCAGAGTTACGACGGCGTATCTACTGATATGCCGGCTTAACTCTTTCTGAATCTAGCTATAAGGGTCTACAGGGCAGGATCCCATTTAGGCCTAAAAAAAAAAGCAATTCAGAATGCAATTCTCTTCTGCACTGCCACCCGTTGCTAGATGTCCTCAGTCTTTCCTCAATCATTAAAGTAGAACTATAGGCAAAACTCAAACTAATTTAAAATAGGTTTTGCCTTTAGTTATACTTTAACCCCAGAAGACTGAGGACATCCTGTGAGTTTAGGGCATCATTACTCTTATCATTTCAGTGCCACTCTCTGTATCATTGAGGACCCCCCGCCCAGTGCCAAAGATGGGAAAAAGAGTAAGGGGTTCCTGCTCATCACATGAGCAGCCTGGTGATATCTCAAAAAGGCAATTATCCCTTACATTAGATGTCAATAGCCACCCCACCATCAGAAGTTGAGTCCCCCACTCTCCCTTACATCACAGTGCACTCCCTTACGTTATGCTGCTGCTGGAAAGAAGATGGCTGCATTGCTTGAAAGCAAAAATACAGGGTCTGGAGGAGGGCTGGAGCTCTCCTGCAGCTCCAGGAGAGGTGCGAGGGCCAACGCTGTATTCTGGCCTAGGCCAACAAGGTCCAGGCCTAGGGCAACACTTTACAGGGGGGCAGCATGGAAAGAGTCCCCGACGGCTTGTGCTACACTGTTAGTGTAGCACCAGTCTTATGGGGCAGACTGGGCTGAGGGGCAAATTAGTCTAGCGCCCCCATAAAGCAGCCACACTGCTTCCGGTATGGGGGCGGCTGGCATTCCACAACCGGGGGGGGGGGGGGTTCCTTCTAATTTTGACTGTCCTATCATCCTGGACCACAAACCTTCCTCACTGTGCTATATGTTTTCTGCTGTACTACTGGCACGGTTATATCTTCTTAGTCCTTTCCATAAAATTATGAGAAATTTGTGCTTAAAGTAGAACTATAGGCAACACATTTTTTTTTCATTTTGGATAGGGTAAGGGAGGGTTATAGCCCCTGTGAGTTTATTTTTTTACTGTCCCTGTCCCATCGCAGAGATTTCCCTTCACTTCCTGCCCATAGCCAAACAGGAAGTGAGAGTAAATCTATGCAAATTAAGGGAATCCATTGCCCCTCCTCCCCAGGCCCTCAGAACTAGTGTCCCCACTCGAAAATTTCAGGGTGGGTCTTAAACAGAAAGGGGTGTGGCCTTGACAGGAAGGGGTGGGTCATATTTAAATTAGGGAGTGCACTAGTTTAGTCAGGCCTAGGGCAGCACAAAACCTAAATTTACTACTGGCGAGGGCCGAATGAAATGCCCTGGAGGGCTGGATTCGGCCCCCCAGGCCTTGTGTTCGATACCTGTGGTCTATGGCATCAGCATTCATATTGTACTGTCACATAGTAGATGGAAGCTGAAATCAGGCTTGCGGCTTTCAGCAAGCCTTGAGTATCACAGTTACCTCTCATGCTCCACAACTTACTAAGCCAGATTTATTACCATAAATGCCGCCGCTGCTTTCAAAAAGCCACAAACGACAAAGAAAATGATAAGAAAAGTGTGCTTAAGATGAATTTCTGAGTGTCACCTCTGTGATTCTAGAAGCTGGATATGGGTGTAAGTGAGCAGAGTTACATTCCACAATGGTAATTGCTTTCCGTGCGCCAAGCTCTATTCCTGGCTTGTTAGACTGCTGCTGTTTTAATCAGAAAACTGTCTATTTGTATGTTAATAGTTGCGGCTCTGCTTTATTGGGCCGGCTGATGGAAACACAGAAATCAGATGCTTTACTACATTCAGGCGGCGCTATTAATCTGTAACGTTTTTTTGTGCCAGCTTTAAACCATTTCAGCATCCTCTGCCCTAAATCCTCTTAATGAAAGAATGAGGAATGACAAAATACTTCCTTTCATGAAGCCAAGGGCTGTGCCGGTTCCCTTTCAGCTTGTTCATTCACTGGAACCGAGGTAAATACATAGCTCCACAGGTGCCTCCTCTTGCAATAACATGGTCCTGGGTAATCGAATAAAGGCCTCCCAACCTATGGTCTGCACTTGTTCTTTGAATCATGCTTTGACTAATATAGCAACATGGATGAGATGAACTATGTCCTGATTTGTTAGTAGGGAAGACAATGGAAAGAAAACTGAATGGCTACAACTGTCTGTACAAAGGAATCTGTAGACTTTTGCAAAAAATATTAAGGTACACTATTTATAATAAAAATATAAAAAATGTCTGACTGAGCGTTAGGCATGTGCAAAAGGGAAACATTTGTTTAGTTTTAATTAGTTATTTAATTAATTTTGTTAAGTTAGATTTGTTACATGTGTTAAATTTGTTTTCGGAATTCGTTCGTTTTTGACCGAATTTCGAAAAATCCGGTCGAATTCGAAAATATTTCGACCGGATTCGATAATATTTCAATCGGATTCGAAAACAAATTCTATTCGAATCAAATTCGAAAACAATTCGATTCGAAAACTAATTCGAATGAAAATTGAAAGCAAATTTGAATCAAAATCTAAAAAATATAAATTGATTTCTAAAAAAGAATATAAAATAGAATATAAAATAATAAAACAATAGAATGAAAATCAAAGAATAGTAAAGAACAGAATGGAATTTAATGTAATCAAATACAATAGAATATGACCTGGCTTCTTCTATCTATCTTCTATCTATCTTCCATTTTCTGAAATTCGAAATTCATATAGAATGAACTCAAATTAGAATAGAAAAATATTAGAATAGAGCAGAAAAAAAAAAAAAATATATATATATATATATATATATATATATATATATATATATATATGTGTATATATATATATATATATATATATATATATATATATTATTATTATTATTATTCTACTCTTCTAATATTTTTCTATTCGAATTTGAGTTCATTCTATATGAATTTTGAATTTCAGAAAATGGAAGATAGATAGAAGATAGATAGAAGAAGCCAGGTCATATTCTATTGTATTTGATTACATTCTATTAAATTCCATTCTGTTCTTTACTATTCTTTGATTTTCATTCTATTGTTTTATTATTTTATATTCTATTTTATTGTATTCTTTTTTAGAAATTGATTTATATTTTTTAGATTTTGATTCAAATTTGCTTTCAATTTTCATTCGAATTGGTTTTCGAATCGAATTGTTTTAGAATTCGATTCGAATAGTATTCGTTTTAGAATTTGATTCGAATAGAAGTTGTTTTCAATGTTCAATCAAATTTCGTCCACGGGTTTTCGATTCGAAAACGTTCGTTCGGATTCGGTAAATTCGTTAATATTACAATTCAGGAATTCGTATGCATCCGAATGTCCGAATAATGAAAAATGTTTCAGAATTTCGATTCAGGACGAAACGAAATGCACATGCCTACTGAGCGTGGAACACCCAAAAAGTTGGCACCTCATCCCGAGTAATCAAATGAATCAAGTGGGGAGAACAGAGGGATTTTAACGGTGCTTACAAATAATAATGAGAACCATATATTTAGAAAAAAGTACTGTATACACTCGAGTATAAGCCGACCCGAATATAAGCCGAGGCACCTAATTTTACACAAAAAGTTGGGAAAATGTATTGACGAGTATAAACCTAGGGTGTCCATCTGCATGCCTCACTGTGCCTCACTTTGCCTCACTGTGCCAATGTGCATGCCTCACTGTGCCCATGCCTCGTTGTGCCCATGCCTCACTGTGCCCATGCCTCACTGTGCCCATGCCTCACTGTGCCTATGCCTCACTGTGTCCATGCCTCACTATGCCCATGCCTCACTGTGTCCATGACTAGACTGACATTTAACATGGGAGTCTATGGAAGTGGTGCCCGGCTTTGAAAAATCGGTGCTCCCCGGCCGTAGGTCCCCCAGACAACAAACTTTGCACACTTGTGCCAAGTTCCGGGTCCAGGGGACCTACGACCGGCCAGTACCAGGTCCCCAAAATCACCGGAGAAATTACCGTTTAACATGGGAGTCTATGGAAGGGGTGCCCGGGTTTGAAAAATCGGTTCTCCCCGGCTGTTGGTCCCCCAGACAACAAACTTTGCACACTTGTAGAGGAAGAGTGGGGCTACATGTGTGCCAAGTACTGGGTCCCAACCGGTACTGGGTCCCCAAAGTCTGGGAGATCAGGCGCAAAAAGGTGACTCGAGTATAAGCCGAGGGGGGCATTTTCAGCACAAAAAAAATTGTTGAAAAACTTGGCTTATACTCAAGTATATACGGTATATCAATTTAACCACTTCAATACTGGGCATTTTCACCCCCTTCCTGCCCAGACCAATTTTTAGTTTTCAGCGCTGTCGCACTTTAAATGACAATTGCGCAGTCATGCAACACTGTACCCAAATGAAATCGTTATGTTTTTTTCCCCCCACAAATAGAGCTTTCGTTTGGTGGCATTTGATCACCTCTGCGATTTTTATTTTTTGCGCTATAAACAAAAGAAGAGGGACAAGTTTGAAAAAAACACTAGGGGCTAGATTCACATAGATCAGCGGATCTTTAGATCCGCGTGATCTATGTGATTTAAGATCCGCTGGCGCAAGTTTGAAGGCAAGTGGCTAATTCACTAAACACTTACCTCCAAACTTGCGGCGGCGGATCGTAAATCCCCCGGCGGAATTCAAATTCCGCGGCTAGGGGGAGTGTACTATTTAAATCAGACGAGTTCCCGCGCCGATTTAAATGCGCATGCGCCATCCGCGAATTTTCCTGGCGTGCATTGCTCCCAATGACGTCGCTAGGATGTCAGTGGTTTTGACGCTTACGTAAATGACGTCCATCCGTATTCGAGAACGAGTTACGCAAACGACGTAAAAAAAACAAAAATCGACGCGGGAACCAACGGCTATACTTAACATTGGCTGCGCCTCATAGAAGCAGGGGTAAGTATACGCCGGGAAAACCGCTACGGAAACGTCGTAAAAACACTGCGTCGGGTCTGTGTACGTTCGTGAAATTCCGTATCTCGCTGATTTACATATTTCTCAGTGTAAATCAGTGAGAACGCAGTTAAAATCCGACGGTGTAACACAGTTACACCTGTCGGATCTTAGGCATATCTATGCGTAACTGATTCTATGAATCAGGCGCATAGATACGACCAGCCTAAGTCAGAGATACGACGGCGTATCAGGAGATACACCGTCGTATCTCTCTGTGAATCTGGCCCAATATTTTTTACTTTTTGATTTAATAAATATCACAATTGTATTCTTCTACATATTTTTGGTAAAAAAATCACAATAAGCGTTTATCCATTGGTTTGCGCAAAAGTTATAGCATCTACAAAATAAGGGATAGATTATTTTTTACTAGAAATGGCGGCGATCTGCAATTTTTTTATTGTGACCTTGACACTTTTGACAGGTTTTTGGGACCATTCACATTTATACAGCGATTAGTGCTATAAAACTGCACTGATTACTGTGTAAATGTGACTGGCAGGTAAGGGGTTAACACTAGGGGGCGATAAAGGGGTTAAATATGTTCCCTAGTGAGTGATTCTAACTGTAGGGGAGGGAACTCACAAGGGGAGGCGACCAATGTGTGTTCCTCTGTACTGGGAACACACATCGGTCTCCTCTCCTCTGACAGGACATGGATCTGTGTGTATAGACACACAGATCCATGGTCCTGCCGTGATTGCGGGCAATTGCGAGTGCCCGGTGGACATCGTGGCCGCCGGGCACGTGCACTGGGTCCTGAGCGATGCGGTGGTCGAGCGCGCCATCTGGCCGCCCGGGAAGCCCAAAACGTCATATGACGTTCACCCGGAGGGAGGGTTCCTGCTGACGTCATTTTACAATGACTCGGTAGGGAAGGGGTTAATGAGAATCAAGTTAAAAACATAGGAAAATCAGTTTGTTCACTGGTATACAGCGTTCATCAAGAAGATGGTCACAAAACAAGTATTTGGCTACAACAAAGGTTTCAAATTTGTATATTATCTTAACATGTTTCGCCTAGAAGCTTCATCAGGGGATATACGAATCAATCAAGGAATTTGTGAAACTATACAGAGACACAAAAAAGAAGAAAATAAATAACAGAGTAACCAAATTTAAACATATAGATGTCATTGTTATATCAAAGGTATGTAGAATTGTTCCCACGTTCTCCCCAAGGAGAGGAGAGATTACCGCCCCAAAATTCCCAGAGGTGACCTCTGCCAAAAATGGGGTAAACCAAATCCAGAGAGAAAGGTACACAGTATTGTCAAAAGAATTGGGACACCTGCCTTTACACGCACATGAACTTTAATGGCATCCCAGTCTTAGTCCGTAGGGTTCAATATTGAGTTGGTCCACCCTTTGCAGCTATAACAACTTCACCTCTTCTGGGAAGGCTGTCCACAAAGTGTATCTATGGGAATGTTTGACCATTTATCCAGAAGAGCAGTTGTGAGGTCAGGCACTGATGTTGGACAAAAAGGCCTGGCTCGCAGTCTCCGCTCTAATTCATCGTAAAGGTGTTCTATTGGTTTGAGGTCAGGACTCTGTGCTGGCCAGTCAAGTTCCTTCACCCCAAACTCGCTCATCCATGTCTTTATGGTCCTTGTTTGTGCATTGGTGGGCAGTCATGTTGGAACAGGAAGGGACCATCTCCAAACTGTTCCCTCAAAGTTGGGAGCATGAAATTGTCCAAAATGTCTTGGTATGCTGACGCCTTAAGAGTTAATTTTACTGGAACTTAGGGGCCAAGCCCAACTCCTGAAAAACAACTCTGAATGATCCCCTCTCCACCAAATGATTTGAACCAGTGCACAAAGCAAGGTCCATAAAGACATAGATGAGCGAGTTTGGGGTGACAAATCATGACCTCAATCCAAAAGAACACCTAAATTAGAGCGGAGACTGTGAGCCACGGCTTCTCGTCCAACATCAGTGCCTGACCTCACAAATGCACTTCTGGAAGAATGGTCAAACATTCTCATAGACACACTCCTAAACCTTGCGGACAGCCTTTCTAGAAGAGATGAAGCTGTTATAGCTCTAAAGGATGGGCCAACTCAATATTGAACCCTACAGACTACATGCCCTGTACACACGATCGGTTCATCTGATGAAAACGGTCTGATGGATTTTTTCATCAGATATCTGATGAAGCTGACTTTCATCAGTCTTGCCTACACACCATCAGTTAAAAAAAACGTTTGTGTCAGAACGCGGTGACTTAAAACACTATGACGTGTTGATAAAAATGAAGTTCAATGCTTCCGAGCATGCGTCGATTGATTCTGAGCATGCGAGTATTTTTAACCGATGGACTTGCCCACAGACGATCATTTTTTTTCTATCGGTTTTTTAACCATCAGATAATTTTAAAACAGGTTCTACGTTTTTTCACCGATGGGAAAAAAAATGATGGGGCCCACACGTGATCGGTTTGTCCGATGTGTACACGGCATAAGAGTGGGATGCCATTAAAGTTCATGTGTGTGTAAAGGCAGGTGTCCCGATACTTTTGGTAATATAGGCCCGGATTCAGATACAATTGTGTATCTATCGACGGGCGTAAAGTATCTCAGATACGTTACGCCGCCGTAACTTAGGGAGCAAGTTTCGTATTCAGAAAGAACTTGCGCCCTAAGTTAAGGCGGCGTAGTGTATGAGTTCCGGCGTAAGCCCGCGGAATTCAAATTCTCCATGCAGTGGGCGTGTTGTATGGTAATGAAGGCTGACCCCACGTAAATGACGTTTTTGGCTAACAGCGCATGCGCCGTCCGTGAACGTATCCCAGTGAGCATGCTCCAAAGCCAATGCTTTCGACGTGAACGTAAATTACGCCCAGCCCTATTCGCGAACGACTTACGCAAACGACGTAATCAACGGAAAATTTAACGCTGGCCCGACGTCCATACTTAACATAGGATACGCCTAATATAGCATATAGTAACTTTACGCCGGAAAAAGCCTAACGTAAACAACGTAAAAAAATGCGCCGGGCGGACGTACGTTTCTGAATCGGCGTATCTACCTAATTTGCATATTCGACGCGGAAGTCTAGGGAATCGCCACTAGCGGTCAGCGTAAATATTGCACCCTAAGATACGACGGCGTAGGAGACTTACGCCGCTCGTTTCTAGGCAACATTGAGGCGTATCTGATTCTTTGAACGCCGAGATGCGACGGCCCGCACTAGAGTTACGACAGCATATCTGGAGATACGCCGCCGTAACTGCTTTCTGAATCCGGGCCATAATGTATATCTACCTGGAGTTCAGCTTTATGGCATATATTTTATTTTTATAATCTGTCCTAGGCTACCCTACCATTCTAAGCATTTTAAATTGTACTTGTTCTTTTTCAACGAGTCCTACTATTTTTAATTTTTAATTTTTATTTTTTTTATAGTATTTACAAAAAAGAGAAAAAAAAAAACAATTTATTTCACTCCCCCAAGTATAGAGGGATAGTGGTATGATTATTAGTAAGTAATTCAATTTATTTCAGTGACCCACAGATATATAAACACATTGAAATGATTAATTACAAGCAGGAGCCATTTCAATGGAAACCTAATCTAAATAAAGGGATTTATTTCCACGCTTGAAGCGTAAATCTCACTTTTTTCTCTCTCTCCTTAGAAACTGCAAACTGAAAAAAAAAAGAGAGAGAGAACTTAAGGTTTTGGGTTTGTATGACGAGGAACATATTGAGATCTATAAAAATAGATTATACTGGCTTTTAAAGCAAACTTCTTTAAACTTTTTCCAATTCCACCAAGAAGTGAATGCAGATACCTACAGAAGCTTGCACATAGGATTATTTTATGAATGTCCCAGCTTTATTAGAGAAAGTTGAGCTTTGGTCTACCCTTCTGGCCTTCCACACCACCCTATTGGTCAATACGTAGAATAATCAAGATTTGAGAATAAATAAAGATATAGGTCCAGATTCACAAAGCACTTACGCCGACGTATAACACGTTACGCCAACGTAAGTGCTAATGTGCACCGGCGTATATGTGTGCGGCAGACCCACAAACCAACATGCGCCTAAAAACAGGCTACACCCCGCCGACGTAGCTTGCATACGCCGGCGTAGGGTGGGCGCACATATGGGCTGGGCGCATGGTGCTGCTCCCATTGATTAGCCATTCAAACATGCAAATGAGGGAAATATGCCGATTCACGAACGTGCGTGTGCCCGGCGCATGCTACGCGAGATGCGCGTAAGTTGTACGTCCGGCGTAAAGTTATTCCCCATAAATGAGGTGCAACCCGGAAACAGACATGCACAGGTCTGCACCAGGGAACACAAGCCGGCGTATTGTGCATTGGACGTGTGTCTGGCTGGGCGTACGTTATGTTTACGGCGTACGCAATGATCCGGCGTAGCTTAGGCAGTTGTGCCAGCGCGGGTTGTGAGCAGGCGCAGGGGGGTGCTGTGCATGCATCAACGTCACGGCGCATGCGCAGTTCGTAAAACGTACCTGCTTGGTGCTCTGCCCATCATTTGCATGGAGTCACGCCCACTTCCACCTACGCCTGCGTGCACCTTCGAAACCTTACGCCACTCTGGCGCAGCGTTGGGAGCACTGGCTTGCTGAATGCAATGCTTGCCTCTCCGCGCTACGTTGGCATGGCGTACGGTGTTTGCTCTACGGCGGCGTAATGTGCGCCTTGCTCTCTGTGAATCTGGCCCATAATAGTGCAGTGCTAAAATCAGGATTTTAGTGGGGATTTCGACCTGCTGATAATTTAATCAGGATGCTAGACTGGCCAGTAGAGCAGGCCTTAATACATGCTAAAGAAATCTACTCCTGAATACCCTGTTATCAGTCCAGCTTCTGCCCAACTCTCACCTGCACAAACTCTGATAAAGGGGGATTGGCAAATCTCCTGAAACGCATTGATGACTAAAAATGTAACTGTCAACCATACATTTGATGCTCGCTTTTTCCTTTAATATTTTACTATAAACAGCTGTCTAAATCAGGGGTCACTGGCTGAAGAAGGAACCAATGAGCTGTTCAGAAATGCGTCCCGCCTCTATGACACACTTCCTGTCCACTTCCTGTTTGTGTTCCATGCTGGTTTCAGTCTTGCTTCCTCTGACGTCATCCCCAGGCTCCAGCGTTATTGTGTCCTCTGAACATTCACAGCACAAGTTGGCTGTTACCTTGTGGACTTCCCTGGAAGCTTTACCATCACAGACTGGGACTGCCCTGCCACTGGAACATCTCCTGGACGCACTTACCTGCTACATGCCTGTTTCATCCACTATCTTGTAAGTGTTTTTAACCCCTTTAGGGGATATTAAAAGTTTTATACTTCTGCACTTAGAGGCGCCTTGTTTGTTTTTCCGTTTCCATTAGAGATCGCTTGTCTCCCCAAGTGCTGCCTAAAGTGTGTGAAGATTTGCTACCCCCTCCAACACAGACTTTATCTATCAGGATTCAAATGCTTGGACTGCCCTGGATATACACATTTATCTGGATCTAAAGCAGGGGTGACAAACTCAATTTCATTGTGGGCTGCATCAACATTATGGTTGCCCTCAAAGGGCCAGTTGTATCTGTAAGACTAGATGTCCAGAGCATCCCACCCCCTCTTACATCAGATGTCAAGAGCCCCCCCACCATCAGAAGTCAAGAGTCCTTACCTCTCTTACATCACAGGGCACCCCCTATCTTGTACTGCCGATAGGAAGAAGCTGGGGGCAGGGCTGAGGAAAAAAAGTGCAAGGTGTGGAGGAGGACCAGAGTCTGATGAATGTTGAGACCAGGGGAGGCAGTGATGAAGAGGTGCTGTGGCTGTACAGATCTGAACGAAGAGTCCTCCCCACTGCTTCTGACTGCTGAGACGAGGGTGGGGTAGAGTGCAGCCCCAACAGTGCCCAGCAGTGATGCCAATCAGTTCCCATCAGTGATGTCAATTTGTGTCCATCAGTGCTGCATTTTAGTTCCCATCAGTGCCTGCTCATCAGTCCCACCTATCATTACTCATCAGTGCCGCCTATCCGTGCCGCCTATTATTGCCCATAAGTACCACCTATTAGTGCCCACCAATTACTTATTTACAAAATTAAGAAAATTTACAGAAACTAAAAAAAGTTTACATTTGATTTTTTTGGGTCTTTTTAGCAAAAAATAAAAAACCCAGTGGTGATTAAATACTACCAAAAGAAAGCTCTATTTGTGTTAAAAAATGTGTAGGTGGCGCAGGCTTTTTTTTTTTGGCTGGGCGGTGGGGTTGTGTGGCGGGGGTAAGCTCACTTGCTGATTACTGCCTCGCTTACCAGTGCCCATCAATGCTGACCACTAAACTCACCTGCCTGACACACTGATTATTACACTGACCTACCTGACATACATACACTGACCTACCTACCTGACATACATACACTGACAGTAGTGACATACATACACTGACCTACCTGACATACATACACTGATGTTAGTGACATACATACACTGACCTACCTTACATACATACACTGAAGGTAGTGACATACATACACTGACATACAAACACTGACCTATCTGACATAAACTGACCTACCTGACATACATACACTGACCTACCTGACCAGGAGACAGACTTCATGTTTCCTTCTGCAGCAGTTAAGCTCAGCCGTGGTCTGCAGTGTGCCCAATGCCCATCAACACAGCAGGCAGCCAGTCACGAGAGGAGAGCCGTCCGCCCGTGCGCCGGGTTAGGAGCGGGGATGTGGCACGGTGGCCGCATTGTAATTCCCGCCTTCTGTAGCCTGCAGCACCTATGACTGTTCATCATAGGCACTCCAGGCTCCTGAACGCGGGACCTGCTATGTCACTCGGCCGCACTCGGCCGCGCTCGGCATCAGATCGGTCCCCGCTCGGGGGTAACAGAATGCTGCATGCCTGAGACCCGGGGCTTTTCGGGACCTGTTTGGGGCTCCAGCCCCCCCCCTCCCGACGCCCCTGCTGTTATGGTAACAAGTGACCCCGATGTAACATTTGCCCTCTCTTCCTGTTCTGGTGGCAGCTAAAAATTTAGAATTTACTCGCAATTTCTTTCCCTGTAACTTTGGTGATCAAGAAAATTAGTTATTAGAATGTTAACTGGGACACAGACAGCAATAAAAACCTAACAGTGGTTCTAAGCCCTCACCTAATCCAATCCTAATAAAAAAAGGTTTGCCTTTGGTTAAACTTTAACCAAAAGCCTAGACATTCGGTCTTATGATCTCCATGGGAGATCTTCATTTGCCCATCTCAGTTGGGCCACTCAAAACTTTACTTTAGCAGAGATAATACATAATGGTTTTAGGTTATACAAGCAGTGTTTACTCTAGGAAAGTTAAATATCTAAGCCGTGTATAACCCCCTTTTATCTAATACAGCTTACTGATTACATGTTCTCATTAATTTCAACTTATTGACAACTTCGGACTTTTAATTACCCACTTCAAGCCATCTTTTGTCCAATACTTCTGGTGACTGCTTTGTTGGACAATCCTGTTTTACCCAACAATAAGACACCAGTAACAGTCAGAGAAACATATAGAAAAGTTAAAACCACAATTATTTTTACAAAGCAATGTAAATTTTAACAATCTACAACCCAATCCCACAAATCAACTCATCATTCATCCCTTATCCACAATTTATCTTTTGGGTCAAACAACAACAATACGACCACATGTCATGTTGCAATAAGCCAAATTTCTCAAACAAGGCCAAATTCATCCACAATGCATACAGACAGATTTGACCGATTTCCCTATGGGATCCCATTCCTTAACTATACTGCATTGCTTACTTCATTTGCGGTTTCCAAGTGCTTGTGGCTGGAGACACACAGTACATTCCAAATATTAGTGTTTGTAAATATATTTTCTTTATTAATTATATCCAGAACTAAAAATAAAAAAATTTAAAAAACGAAAAAAATATGTTATACGGTACATTTTTAATATTGCGCATCATTCTTCAGATTAACTACTTGTAGCTAACAGTAGGAGCTCCACACATGGTCTATACTCTTTCCAAATCTTCCTTTTATGTAGATGTTGCCTGAACCCCCCCCCCCACCCACTTTCACATCTAATAGCAAGGTGGCAGCTTTGAAATGTATTAGCTAGATTCAGGTAGAGTTAGGTCGGCGTATCAGTAGATACGCCGACCTAACTCGGAATCTGCGCCGACCTAAGTTTAAGTGTATTCTCAAACAGAGATACACTTAAACCTGTCTAAGATACGACGGCTTGCGCCATCCTATCTTAGGGTGCAATATTTAGGCTGGCCGCTAGGTGGCGCTTCCATTGCGGTCGACGTAGAATATGTAAATCACTAGATACGCCTATTCATGAACGTACGCCTGGCCGACGCAGTACAGATACGCCGTTTACGTAACGCTTTATCAGGCCTAAAGTTATTCCAACAAATTGTTGGAATAGTAATGTTAAAGTATGGTCGCCGTTCCCACTTCGAAATTCGAAAATTTTACGTCGTTTGAGTAAGTCATCCGTGAATAGGGATTTACATCATTTACGTCCACGTCTAAATCAATAGACCCGTGCGGCGTACTTAGCCGCAATGCACACTGGGAAATGTAGGCAGTCACCTTCGGACCGTTTGGACCGTTCTCATCGGATGGACTGATCGTGTGCCTCAGTCTTTCTTGGGCCCTTTTTACACTTTCAAACCTACCTCTTCTTTCATATTTAATTTGTCAAAAGATAAAAACTGCATACATTAGGGCTCATTTACACTTGCGTTGACTTTAACACACATTAAAGTGCCTACCACTTCAACATGCATTTTATTGTGTTTTTAATGCTTCTGTAATGCTTCTATGGTGCTTCAGTGGTGCCTTTTTGAAGCGTTAATGAAGCTTGGCAAATGCCCTGTGTGTGTTGATTGTCATGGATATGCAATAGCCTGGCAGCTTACCTGTGTTTCCATCTGCTCATTAGAGGCCTGACCCTGTTCTGGTTCCCTTTTTATCACTTCCTCTTCCTTTATGGCCCCACCAAGGCCATCCCAGGAAGTCTATATTAACTGTTGCTCTACAGGTCTGCAGTGCTGTTCAACAGTGTAGTTTTCCAGGTTCCTGTCTGCAGTGTGCTACGATCATCTTCCTCTGTACCATTTTTGGCTTGTCCTTGACTTCTCCTGATTGCCTGTGCCCCTGACCATTTGCCTGTCTCTCGGTTTCCCTTGTCTGCCTGTTGCCCTGACCTCGGCCTACCCATTACTACCGTTTGTCCTGCTGGCTGCTACCCCTCTCTCCCTGCGGAGTGTGGCCTAGGGGATCTCGGGGGTCACGACCTGGATCCAGTTGCGGCCAAGGCCATCCTCACCATCAGAGGCTCTGGTGAACACAAAACTGGGTCTTAGACTCCGCGCCCTGGGTGATCTTGGGTTCACGCTTCCTCGCTGATAGCAGCAGGCGGCTATAGGGTTCACTACCCGGTGGTGCATCCCTGACCCCAACGGGGTGCACATGTCACCTGGCCACGGGTGACCTGACATTGATTTTCGATTTGTTTTAAAGGGGCCCATATATATAAAATACATGATGAAAAGTGAACCCCTATGCGTCAACGCGTTTCGCTGTCTAGCTTCGTCAGGACACATTTAGGGATTGTTGGAAAGAGAAAAACAGGTGGCACTATATTGCGGAGAGAGGTCTGTATGGCATAATCTTTCCCATAGAGTTTCAGAAAATTACATCCGTTGATGTATCAGAAGCTCTGGATATTCAGAGGTAGGGATGAGCCAAACGCCCCCGATTCGGTTTGCAGCGGAACATGCGAACAGGCAAAAAATGTGTTCAAAAACGCTAACCCCATTAAAGTCTATGGGACACAAACATGAAAAACCTAAAGTGCTAATTTTAAAGGTTAATATTCAAGTTATTGTCAGAAAAGTGTATCAATGCAAAAAAAAAAGTTTTAAAAAAGGAAATTTTTTCGGGAGCAGTGATTTTAATAATGCTTAAAGTAAAACAATAAAAGTGAAATATTCCTTTAAATTTCGTACCTGGGGGTGTCTATAGTATGCCTGTAAAGTAGCGCATGTTAAAGTCATTGAAAAATAAAAATAAATAAATGCGTGGGAGTCCCCCCTAAAATTCCATTACCAGGTCCATCAGGTCTCTATTTTTGTTTATAGCGCAAAAAAATAAAAACCGCAGAGGTGATCAAATACCACCAAAATAAATCTCTATTTGTGGGAAAAGAAGGACGCCAATTTTGTTTGGGAGCCATGTCGCACGACCGCGCAATTGTCAGTTAAAGCGACGCAGTGCCGAATCGCAAAAACTAACCGGGTCCTGTAGCTGCCTAAAGGTCCGGGTCTTAAGTGGTTAAAAGCATCTTGTAAATAAATATTCCTAAATAAATATAAAGCTTGAGATATTTAGCTTCGTATGCTGGTGGAGATAGAAATGACAAACCTAAAAAGGCATTTTCAGGATTTTGATCAAAAACCATATATATATTATCTATAAGAACACATTACATATTGAATTGATTTTCAACAGTTTTATTCAATAAAAATCAGTAATAGTTATGGCTTCCATTTACAGCGATACATTTATTTATTCTGTTAGGCATTGCATCAAAAAGATCTTGGAAGACTTCTTGAGGAATGTTTCTCCAGACCCGTATCACTTTGACAGTCAATTCTTCAATACTTTGAGCCAGATGTTCACTCACAATAATGACTCTGCCAATCATATCCCAAACACTGGAGAAAAAAAAAGAAGTGATCTGCTAGGCCCACTCTATTGTTGTCTATGAACCTCAGAGAACATAAACTCAATCTTGCCATGTATGGTTAGATCAAGGAAAATGTGTATGTTTGTAGGCTCTAGCCAACAATGGCAGATATCCATACCTCCCAACATTTTGAGATGGGAATGAGGGACACCTACTAACAAACGTATGTAGGCATAGGGCACGCCGCCTGCCACACCCCCTTTAAAGGAGAATTAACCAAAAAAAAGGTTAATTAAATCCACAAGGACTTTTTTTTACCACTACTATTCCTTTATATTGACTTTTAAAATGTACAAATGCAGCAATTTAGAAATTGGATGAAATGTTTAGCACTGGGAAACACTTTTTGAAAGATAAAAAGTGCATTTTATATACAACTATATAGATCAGACCAAAATGAGGGACAAATGAGGAGGAAAGAGGGAAAGAGGGACATTGCTCCAAATCCAGGACAGTCCCTCGAAATCAAGGACAGTTGGGAGGCATGGATATCTCTTGCCTATATTTTTGCAGAGGAGCAGTCTTTTGGACAGAACTGGACTTTTTTTTCACTTTTATGGGACTTTTTATGGACTAATTTCTCATTTCTATTTCAATCACTCAACGTGCAAAAATACTGTACATTCATGTTATGGCAAGAGCTCCTGGGGGCCCCATAGACCCAAAGTCTTTAGTAAAGGAGCTATCTTCAAAGTACAGTTCCGTTGTCTCCTATTAGTCTGGTTAATCAAAATCCTCATCTCCAAAGAGTAGTGTAGTATGTAAGGCAGGGGTCTCAAACTGGTGGCCCTCCAGCTGTTGCGAAACTACAAGTCCCATGAGGCATTGCAAGGCTGACCGTTACAAGCATGACTCCCACAGGCAGAGGCATGATGGGATTTGTAGTTTTGCAACAACTGGAGGGCCGCCAGGTTGAGACCCCTGATGTAAGGTAATCGAATGAGAACATCACTACAATGGGCTAAGGACTTGTTCACTCCAGCAGCCTCATTATATGGTAACCATTGGTGTGCACTGTGAAGGGAACGGTGCATAGGATAACTAGTTGAGTAGCTGATACCTAGTGAGTTGCTTTTTCCTTTTTTTCCAACTTTATTGAGTTGTCAAAAGTGACAGTTTATTCATCTTTACTTACCACAGTGGGCTGTGATGTGGTGTAATGCGGTTACAGCTGAGCTGTAAAAAAATATAGCATCTCTTAGCGTTTTTCAGGGTACATCACTGCAGCACAGTACAGATAAAGATTGAACAGGTCCTCTTTGTTAAAATGTATGGTGGAGATGTTGTAGATCAGGGGTGCCCAACTTTTTGAAGAGCGAGGGCCACAATGAGCAGAACAGGTGGATGACATGTCTGCGTCCACTCTGCATATGTGGAGCGGACACAAAGACAGCCCACACTACTCTATGGGCCCTCCAATCCGATCCACCCAGATGGAAGGGGATGGATCCTTCTGTGTTTTTTTTTAGCGGATTGGATTGGAGGTAAATGGACACAAGTCCATTTACATCTGCCACTCCATAGAGGTGAATGGAGGGTCCAATTGGGTTGGACCGATCATGTGAAATGGGCCTAAGGCTGCTTTCACACTAATGCACTATGGTTTATCCACACCATGGGTGCATCTATGGCTTTCCTGCAGGTTATCTGCACTTTGCCATAGACTTCTATTATATCCTGCAGGTGTGGTGCACTTTCTGAAAGCGCACCAAACCACTTGCCTCCTCTACTACTGGCTTCATTCATGACACTAATGCTCTGGGATGACGGATGAGCAACCCGCAATCTGGGCTTGCCAACCCGCCATCCCAGAGCAGGAGGTTGTGGGCCACATCAGAGGGCTTTGCCGGCTATATGTGACCCCCGGGTCACTGGTTGGGCACCCCTGTTTAGATAAATGACTAGCGTCCAGGGTCCATGACAGTTAAAGTGTAACTAAGGGAAAAAAAAAAAACAGACACAATGAAGTTTATTAATAGAACACAGCAGTTATTTTATTTATATTTTATCTTAGGTCTCCATATACCATTGTTATTTTATTGAATAATTATGTGGTAGATATGCTCTATTTTCTACTTTCTATCAGACCAAGCTGTCCAGCAAAATGTCCAGTGAATCAAAATGATACAAATACAAAATTAATAGCAAGCTAAAAGTCCATATTGATGAATCCCAACACCAAGTAGTGATGCTCAAATTCGTTTTCTAGTTCTTCACCACGAGTGCTCCATAGATGGATGGCCACTCACCAGAAAATGTTGAACCCTTTTTACAGGAAGGTCATACAGCGCTTCTGGAATAACAGCAGATTCCACTAACAGCACAGTTCCGCTCCACTGGCCCCTCGAGTTGAAACTAGGATAGGAAAAATTACTCCACAAGAGACATAGAGATAGGTCTCATAGTGTAGTCATTTTAATTGATTAAAAATATATGACGACAACAAAACCAGGCACTAGGTGTAATCTGCATATGCAAGCTGGCTAGTCCTAGAGGGATAGCATGGAGACTGTGTCTCCCCTAAAGGCAAAGCCAAACATATGTCGGAGCAGTGGAGCGGCCATTCCAGGTTCTCATCCCACATCCTTAACCCCTTAGAGCCAGCACCTGCTGACACTTTAAGGGCTTTAGAGGTGGGGCTTATGGTTATTTGTCTGTCACAGTGGTCACATGATTGGGAAGCTTTTAGTTAGCCACTGGTAACTGTGCCAGAAGCTCACACTGCGTGCGCTCGCGGCACGGCTCTATCGGTGCTATTGCACGCAATTATTCTGCTGCCAAGAGGACGCATATTTGTGTGCGCTTGGCACAAAAAGGTTAACCTTTAAGTCCATCTATGACTACGCTGCACTATGATTTCACTGCAGTACCAACAATGTTCTCACCTTTTAAATAAAGTAAAGAAATAACAGATCTACTGGCAGCATCAGCAGGTAAAAAAAAAACCGATAGAATTTGTATTATATAGGCTCAGCCATCACTCCTCTGCTGACCATGTCCTCTGACGCATTTCATCCTCTGCCCACCAGGGGCTTAGTCATATGACTAGGTCCCTGTAGGTGGGGCGAAATGTGTCAGTGGGTGTGGTCAGTGAAGGAGTTCTGGCTGAAGACACCCAGAACATCTTCCATGGGTCGGAAGGGAGAGCGGTGTTCATGGAAGCTTGTCATGGCCACGGCATGATGTGATACTTAAACATCAGCGCCCCTACACCTGAGGACCAAGGGGAAAATCATCATACATTCCTGCTTGGATTGGTGCTGCAAAGTCTTTTTAGGTTGCAGGCAGGGCTGGCCTGTCTATTAATGGCGCATGGGCGCCACCTCCTCTATTCACTCCACCCCCTATATGATTAATAGATATATTTATGCATAGAATGAATCTATCCACAGCTGCCACGGCCACCCCCTATTCAGGCGTCTGGACCCTTTTCAGATGCCGGCCGCATGAATTACAGCGGCGGGGGTCTTTTTTTGAAACACCCGATTACAGCCATAGGCATTGCATCACAGCCCACCCAGGTATGTTAGAAAAGCAAATAAATATGTGTGTTTGTAACACTGAATCACCTCTCCGCCAATCATGAAGCATGGGTCTGATACCCATTTCCCGATTGGCTGAAAGGTCAGGCAATCCTATTGGACGCCTAGGAGGAGGAGGAGGGGGATGTACAGCGGAAGCCGCTGTGATCCAGGGCCGGCGCAACCACCAGGCGGACCAAGCGGCCGCTTGGGGCGGGCAGGTCCGCAGCCTGGGATGGGGCGAAAAGATGACTTTTTTTTTTTTTTTTTATTGTCCTGCGGGAACGGCGTCTGTAGAGGAGAAGGGAGGGAGAAAAAGTTTCACTGGCACCGCACTGCCCCGCCCCCTCCCCCGGCGAGCTGTTGCAGAAGAACAATAACATCATTAGCATGTGACAAACCCGAGTCTCTGCTGCCTGACTAGTAACTCCCCCCAGCAGGAGATCGTGGCCGTGCTTCCCTGCTTGTAATTTTGTTTTGTGATGGACGCTGATGAGCTGACCAGCCAATCTGCATGCACCTAGCCCTATCATGTGCATGCAGATTGGCTGGTCAGCTCATCAGCGTCCATCACAAAAAAAATTACAAGCAGCCAGCATGCTCCCTTCAGCAGGGAAGGAAAATAAGTTTAGCTAGTGCTGGCCACGATCTCCTGCTGGGGTCGAGTTACTAGTCAGGCAGCAGAGGCTTGTCACATGCTAATGATGTTATTGTATAAATACCAGGAAGCAGCATGGATGGAGGGTAAGTCACAGAAATTGTGTGTGTTACTGTGCCCCCCCCCCCCTGCAGACTTTATTTAAACTCCTGTTTAAAGGGAAACCTGGCTGAGGTTGACAGGCTGGCATTGAGAAAATGGATGAGGATGACTCTGGGTGGATATGAGAGTTACATTGTGGAGATCCTCTTCACAATGTAACTCTCATCCCCACAGTCATCCTCATCCATCTTCACAATGCAACACAATCATCTTCATCCCCACCCAGCACCATCCATCCCTCTCTAACGCATCCCCTGCACCATCCATCCCTTTCCACAACACATCCCCACCCAGCACCATCCATCCCTCTCTAACGCATCCCCTGCACCATCTATCCCTTTCCACAACACATCCCCACCCACACCCAGCACCATCCATCCCTCTCCACAACGCATCACCACCCACCCCTCTCCACAACGCATCCCCACCCACGCCTAGCACCATCCACCCTCTCCACAACACATGGCTGTGGAGGAGGCGGGTACAGAGAGAGGTGGCTGTGGAGGAGGGGGGGGTACAGAGAGGTGGCTGTGGAGGAGGGGGGGTACAGAGAGGTGGCTGTAGAGGAGGGGGGTACAGAGAGGTGGCTGTAGAGGAGGGGGTACAGAGAGGTGGCGGTAGAGGAGGGGGCACAGAGAAGTAGCTTTACAGCCCTCTCTGTACCCCCCCTCCTCCACAACCACCTCTCTGTACCCCCCTCCTCCACAACCACCTCTCTGTACCCCCTCCTTAAAATGACTAAGATTGTATTTTTTTTCTTTTTTAATAATTATGAGGTGGCACTGGTGGGCAGTAATGAGGTGGCACTGATGGACACTAATGGGCTGAACTGGTAGGCAGTGATGAGGTTGCACTGACAGGCTGAACTGGTGGACACTAATGAGGTGGCACTGTTGGACACTGATAGGCTGCACTTTACCTCTCCACCCTAAACAATAACCTCCTCCCCAACCTAGATTTCCTGAGATAATGAAAAAAAAAAAAAAATATCGGCTGCAAAAATCGGCCTAAAATATCGGCCTAAAATATCGGCCATCGGCCGCCCCAATTTTGAAATATCGGCATCGGCCAGAGAAAAACCCATATCGGTCTACCTCTAGTCTGCACTGTAGGGGTGTCTGCATTGTAGGGGTGGGGGTCTGCACTGTAGGGGTGTCTGTACTGTGGGAGTCTGCACTATAGGGGTGTCGGTCTGTACTGTAGGGGTGTCTGTACTGTGGGGGTCTGCACTATAGGGGTGGGGGTCTGCACTGTAGGGGTGTCTGTACTGTGTCGGGTTGGGGTCTGCACTGTAAGGGTTTCTGTACTGTGGGGGGCTGCACTATAGGGGTGTCTTTACTGTGGGGTATGGGGGTCTGCACTGTAGGGGTGTCTGTACTGTGGGGGTCTGCACTGTAGGGGTGTCTGTACTGTGTCGGGTGGGGGTCTGCACTGTAAGGGTGTCTGTACTGTGGGGGTCTGCACTATAGGGGTGTCTGTACTGTGGGGGTCTGCACTGTTGGGGGGTCTGAACTGTTGGGGGGTGTCTATGTAATGGGGTCCAGAGGTGCAGGGTGCTATGTAATGTAAAGGGGTCCAGTGGTGTATGGTGCTGTGTAATGTAAAGGGGTCCAGTATGTTTTACATTTAGTAGTATGGTGTATATTATACTAAGAATTTCTGGTGTGGCGTGGTTACAAAAGCACAAATTAGTGTGTTTTTTTATATAAAAAAATGATTGAAAGAATTTTTTTTGCAAGGGAGGTGGGTGGCCGTTGGGGGGGGGCGCCAAAATGGAGCTTCGCTTGTGTAGGCAGAAATCCTTGCACCGGCCCTGCTGTGATCCACACCACAGGAGGAGGAAAAAAGCTGCCAGACACGCTGCCCGCCTGCCCGTCCGCTTCCTAGATGGGGTAAGTGTGGGGCTATGATGTCCCGACTGTCCTCAGGGGGGTGGGGGGTTGTCTGTTTGCCACCCCCCAAAAGAAAAAAACACCAGCCACCACTGGTCGCAGGAAATAAATTTATGTTATGTAAGGGAACTTAAAAAAAAAAACCTGATGTGTTAATGTTTTGGACAGACTGCTTTATATTTATAATTTTGGTTTTGCCCCTACATACACTTTCATTTGCTGTTGGGTATTATAGTATTGTATGGGGCTATGGAACATGCATACCATATTAACGAATAAAATAAAGTAATTAAAAAAGAAGTCTAGTATTGTAGGCTCTTGTCATACAATGAAATCTCAGATCATGGAGGCCATGAAACAGTATATGTAAAGTCTCTATGGCATATATGATGAACTGCTGTGCGTCTGCCCTGTACAGTATGTGAGAGTTCAGACACTCGGCTATACAGCAGCTGTTTACTTCATAGATGGCTGACATCCAAAGTCATGAAGCGAAATGCTGAGTGACAGCTCTGTTTCCTGAGCGTCTCTGCAGCTGCTCTGCTAGTCTTCTGTGCTGGACAAAGTGGTCATTATAGGTTTCTTAATGTACGGAAAATATTGCAGCACATATGTAATTTATCGGGAAACATGCAACATGTCAAATTCATTAACTGCCGGGACTGACCTTGTGTGAAAAGAGCGCTATCACTTTCTAATGAGAAGAAAGACGATACTGCAGCACCTGAGAGTGCGTGATTTTTTTTACACTTGACCTATGGTGGTGCGCAGGGCCTTCATTTCACTTAAAGTGTAACTCATTATTCAATTATTTTTTAGTGTCTGCAGGCTTGAAGAGTCTGGTAGGAACCCTTATCCCTTCTCTTGCTCTTTCTTTTTTAACTTCTTTCCCTAAAGCAGAACTCCAGGCAAAAAAACTTTCATTTAAAGGGTAACTCCAAATAAAATGTAGAATTGCGACACAAGTTATATTGTAATTAAATGTTATTAATAATGACCTTTCCTTTTTTTATCTACAGGTCTGTGATTTTCTGTAAAATGCAATACAATATGGCTGCCTGGAGATTTTGTATAAAATAAAAAAGAAAGGGCAAAAAGTAGCCCAAGGTCAGACTTTCAGGGCAAAATGAGCAGTGAAGAATATACAAACTTACTAGAATAATATTTATTAGATACAGTACATGGTACAAAAATCATGAAAAGAGTCCAGGTTACATACAAGATATATAAACAAAAATTTCATTCTTCTCATGAACTGAAAAATATGTAAGTCATAACTCTTACTCAGCTATTCTTCATGTCATGCATGGGCGTCCGCTCCATAGGGCAAGGGAGGGCGCTTGCCCCCCCCCCTAGAAATCAGTGCCATGGACCTTGGTGAGAAAAACAGCGGGCAGGAAGCAAGGCGGCGGCACGGCGAATCCAATTAGAGCCACTCTCTTTCTTCTAGCTCCAGCTGACAGAGAGGGAGGGGGTTATTTCCTTGGGGGGGGGTCCATTTTTTATGAAATTGTGTTTTCAAAGTTGCTAGTTGCTTGATAGTTCAGGTTTCTCAAACCTTTGCATGCCTGCGCTTTATGTGATAATGACTAAGCCCCTCCCCTTCATGACATTGTCAAAAAGGGACCTGAGCATGGATGACCTTAAAATGATGCCCCCCCCCCCCTGAAAAAAGTTCAGCGGACTCCCATGATGTCTTGTACCTAGAAATGAAGATGTCTTTCCCAATCATAAGTAGCATAACAACTAAGGATATAGACCTGAAATATACCAAAATGTCCCTATGTTTTATATATATATATACCGTATATACTCAAGTATAAGCTGACCCGAATATAAGCCGAGGCACCTAATTTTACCACAAAAAACTGGGAAAACGTATTGACTTGAGTATAAGTCTAGGGTGTCCATCTGCATGCCTCACTGTGCCTCACTGTGTCCATGTGCATGCCTCACTGTGCCCAAGCCTCACTGTGTCCATGCCTCACTGTGTCCATGCCTCACTGTGCCCATGCCTTACTGTGTCCATGACTAGACTGACGTTTAACATGGAAGGGGTGCCCGGCTTTGAAAAATTGGTGCTCCCCAGCCGTAGGTCCCCCAGACAACAAACTTTGCACATTTGTAGAGGAGAAAATTGGCTACATGCCCTAAAGTCACCGGAGAAATTACCGTTTAACATGGGAGTCTATGGAAGGGGTGCCCAGCTTTGAAAAATTGGTGCTCCCAGCCGTAGGTCCCCGGACAAGAAACTTTGCACACTTGTAGATGAAGAGTGGAGCTACATGTGTGCCACGTTTGGGGTCCAGGGGACCTACGACCGGCCAGTTCCGGGTCCCCAAAGTCCAGGAGATCAGGCGCAAAAAGGTAACTCGAGTATAAACCAAGGGGGGCATATGATGCATGCATCCTTCCACATTACAGCAAGAGCCCACAACCAGCAAGTGGTAAAGTTTATCACACTTTTTAAGTGTAGTTACTTGTGTAATTCATTTCACCAAAAATGCAAATGCAAAAATACAAAAGCCTAAACAAACAGGTTTAACATGCAAACGGGTTTGGAAAAGAATGCGCTAATAGCCAGGCCTTAAGAGTTTTTCACCACCAGTTGCCCCACCCAACTCCTACCGTGCTCCACCCCTAATTCCACCACTAAAATAGCCGTTGTAAATGATCTCATGAAATTACACTGTTAAATGTTTAATGCAGAGTTAAGCTGCAAAAATAAATATTAATAACAACAACTTTATAAGTGCCCATCAATACAGCCTATCAGTGCTCATCAATGCAGCCTATCAGCGCTCATCGGTGCAGCCTCATCAGTGCCCATCAATGCAGCCTCATGGGAGCCGATTCTCCTCCCAGCAATCGACCAGATAAAGGGAGAGCAGAGGAAGAGGAGAGCCAGCCGCATCACTCAGAGAGGGGAACACCACTGTCAAACAAAGTCCCGTCTCCTGGACTGGCTCATATGATAGACTGTCCCTCTCTCCACAGGGTCCTGGCTCTTGATTGGATAGATTGATAGCAGCGCAGCCATTGGCTCCCACTGCTGTCAATCAAATCCAATGACGCGGGCGCCTGTGGGCGGGGTCAAGTCATACATTTGGTGGCTATGGGCACTGAATGCTGGACTCGGGAGCATGCAAGGTAACCCCCTGGGAGAGAGCTTCTCCCAGGGGGTTTTCTGATGCGCGGAGGAGGCGCAAGAGCCGATGAGGGACCCAAGATATCGGTGTCCAGGGCCACTCTGTGCAAAACAAACTGCACAGTGGAGGTAAGTATAAGGCCCCGTACACACGACCGAGTTTCTTGGCAGAATTCAGCCAGAAACTCGATCGGAGCCGTATTCTGCCGAGAAACCCGGTCGTGTGTACACTTTTGGCCGAGGAAACCGACGAGGAACTCGTCGAGCCAAATAGAGAACATGTTCTCTATTTCCTCGTTAGTCAATGAGGAAACTTGGCTCGCCGAGATCCTCGGCGGCTTCACAAGAAACCTCGATGAGCAAAACTATGTGTTTTGCCCGTTGAGTTTCTCAGACGTGTGTACGGAGCCTGACATGTTTGTTATTTAAAAAAAAAATTGAAGCTTTACAATCGCTTTAGGTTCCGCTTTGGCTGTCTACACTTGCCCTAGTAGTAATCTACTGCAATGATATGTTTCTGAAGCAGGAAAAAAAGCAGAAGTTGAATCATCTTTGACCACTTCCAAGATGATTGTTGAAGGTGACAGGAAATCTTGATGGCAGTACAGAGATGTCATTGTGATTTTCTATGTAATTGTAATACACAAATACAGCAATGAGATTATACATATCTTATAAAGTGATTTGCAGTATGACCCAAAGCCCAAAAGCTGATAAAATGGCAGTGATGTAGAACTTGAATGTCATTAACAAACTAGATCTAGTGAAAACAATGTACTGTGACCTCCAATATCCTTTTATTTTATAAAAGGGATACTTTAGTGGTAATCAAAGCCAGTACTTCCCTTTGCGTTATTATGAGTCAGGCCTTAGTTTGCATTATCATAAATACAAACGGCATACAAAAGTGCTGTGTTCTAAATAAACAATAAAAAAACGTCTTGACCTCGAAATTGTAGAAAATAGACCTATTTGGTAAATCTTCGGGAACTCTAGTTTGAGGTCAACACAATAAATCCCGCAAAAGGTTTATCTGTCTGGATTTCATTTATTTGGGAACAGCCTATTTTCATGTGCAAAACACTGAATGGAAAAACAGCTAACGCATTAGCATAAAATATGCCTAGTTTATTTCTGGAAAGAGGCTTTATCGTAGGAAGAGATGGGCAGAAACACAAATGTAGAAATATATTTGTCAAATCAAGATATTTTCTTTTATTCCCAGAGTGCATGGGATTCCGAAACCCCTTTGTAATGCTTCAGCACTTATATTTATGTAAATGTGTTTATGTGTATGCGGAGCACTTGTTAAAGCAGGTTATTTAGCTCGGTTTTATGTTTTTAGGGATGATTTGCGAAGTGTACAATGCAGAGTGGGAACAAAGAGCAGATATTTCTTCGAAATCTAAAGAGGAAAAAAAAAAACGTTCCATGCGCTCATAATGCAGGTTTGATTGGACCATTGTCGGCTGTATCATCTGTTACTTAAACGCCAAACTTTTCCCAAACATCCTAAGACGGAGTTGGATTTGTGGGCAAATTACTTGTAGGGTGAATAACGTAAACATCCATATAAATGGAAATATTGCTTGGAAATATTTAGCCCTATTTATAGCAACTAAATTTCCTCTATATATTTTAAAAGACAACTCAATGAGAAATTTTGTTGCATGATGAATTATTAATCTTTATTTTTTTTGCCTTTGTTTGCACTGTTTTGTATTTAAAGTATCGTCAACCATAATTTTGTTTAGCAGAAATATCGAAGGCCTCTGCACCAGTTGGCCTTCCAGTGAGTACACATAGTGACACAGTTAGCGCAAATAATGTTTTGTAAAGTAAAGCCTTGTACACGCGGTACGATTGTTGGCCAACCGAGTGTCTGATTTTTGTCAAAAGGGCGTGTGTCCGGATCTTGTCTTTCACACTAATGCCACGTACACACGATCAGTCCATCCGATGAGAACGGACCGATGGACCGTTTTCATCAGTTACCCGATGAAGCTGACTGACGGTCCGTCGCACCTACACACCATCGGTTAAAAAAACGATTGTGTCAGAACGCGGTGACGTAAAACACAACGACGTGCTGAAAAAAACGAAGTTCAATGCTTCCAAGCATGCGTCGACTTGATTCTGAGCATGCGTGGATTTTTAACCGATGCACGTGCCTACAAACGATCGGTTTTGACCTATCAGTTAGGAATCCATCTTTTAAGTTTAAAGCAAGTTGGCTTTTTTTAACCGATTAACGACCGCCGCATGTAACGATACGTCGGCAAAATGGCACGGACAGGCAGAACGACGTGCCCGCACGTCGCTGCCTTTCCGCAGGTCGGGGGTCCTATCTGGACCCCCCGGTAAATGCGGCGTTTGGTAAGCCTCAGGGAGCGATCCGGGATGAGGGCGCGGCTAAAGCCGCCCCCTCGCAATCGCTCCCCGGAGCTGAAGAATGGGGAGAGCCGTATGTAAACACAGCTTCCCCGTGCTTCACTGTGGCGGCTGCATCGATCGTGTGATCCCTTTTATAGGGAGACACGATCGATGATGTCAGACCTACAGCCACACCCCCCTACAGTTGTAAACACACACTAGGTGAAACATAACTCCTTCAGCGCCCCCTGTGGTTAACTCCCAAACTGCAACTGTCATTTTCACAATAAACAATGCAATTTAAATGCATTTTTTGCTGTGAAAATGACAATGGTCCCAAAAATTTTTCAAAATTGTCCGCCATAATGTCGCAGTCACGAAAAAAATCGCTGATCGCCGCCATTAGTAGTAAAAAAATAATAAAAATGCAATAAAACTATCTATAAACGCTATAAAACTATTTTGTAAACGCTATAAATTTTGCGCAAACCAATCGATAAACGCTTATTGCGATTTTTTTTACCAAAAATAGGTAGAAGAATACGTATCGGCCTAAACTGAGGGAAAAAAATGTTATATATGTTTTTGGGGGATATTTATTATAGCAAAAAGTAAAAAATATTGAATTTTTTTCAAAATTGTCGCTCTATTTTTGTTTATAGCGCAAAAAATAAAAACCGCAGAGGTGATCAAATACCACCAAAAGAAAGCTCTATTGGTGGGAAAAAAGGACGTCAATTTTGTTTGGGAGCCACGTCACACGACCGTGCAATTGTCTGTTAAAGCGACGCAGTGCCGAATCGCAAAACCTGGCCTGGGCATTTAGCTGCCTAAAGGTCCGGGGCTTAAGTGGTTAACCTATGGATAAATAACCTATGGGGCCCACACACGATCGGTTTTGACCGATGAAAACGGTCCATCAGACCGTTGTCCTCTGGTTAACCTATCGTGTGTACGAGGCCTAACAGGAAACAATTGTCGTGCCCCAAACACAAACGTTGTGACGTACTATGAGGAATTTCAGCTCTTGAACGCCACCCTTTGGGCCCCTTCTGCTAATTTTGTGTTTGGTAAGCATTGATTCCGAGCATGCGTGGTTGTACTTTGGATTTTTGTGTGACGGACTTGTGTACTGACCATGCAAAAATCAGACAACAGACAAAATTTACTAGTCTGTCATCCAACATTTGTTGGCCGAAAGTTGGACAACAATCGTCAAAGGGAGCTCAGATTTTAGGACAACGGTCTGTCAACAGACAATCCCCTGCCAACAATTGTATGAGCAAATTAGCTAGATACGCCGATTCAGAAACGTACGTCCGGCCGGCGCATTTTTTTTACGTAGTTTACGTTAGGCTTTTTTCGGCGTATAGTTGTTAAGTATGTTAAGTATGGCCGTTGTTCCCGCGTCGAGTTTTGAACATTTTTCGTTGTTTGCGTAAGTCGTTCGCGAATAGGGCTGGACGTAATTTACATTCACGTCGAAAGCAATGACGATTTGTGGCGGAATTTCGAGCATGCGCACTGGGATTTTTTCACAAATGGTCACAGTTAATATACATAAAACACGCCCACATCATCCACATTTGAATTAGGCGGGCTTACGCCGACACAGATACGTTATGCCGCCGTAACTAAGGGCGCAAGTTGTTTCTGAATACAGAACTTGCGCCCTAAATTACGGCGGCGTAACGTATCTGAGATACGTTACGCCGGGCGGACAGATAGACGATTCTATCTGAATCTACCCCTATAACTTTTGAGCAACTTTTAAACAAAAATATGTAGAAGAATACATTATGGCCTAAACTGATGAATACCCGGAACACCCCCTGCGTACAGCTACAGTAGGTGAACCCGATTTTGTGTCAATCTCGCTCTCTTTCTCAGCGAGATTGAGCACCTACGAGCCCCATCGCGGGAGCCAGCGCCGAGCTGGCTTGCCGCGATGGATACAGAGCCGTCATAGAAGCGACGGGAGATCCGACTTGGATTCCCGCCAATTCTACACGTGTGCGGCGTTTGTTATGAATCCTGAGGGGGAAGTCCCCGCCGGATTTTAAATAAAAATCCGGCATGGGTCCCCCCTCAGGAGCATACCGGGCCCTTAGGTCTGTTATGGGTTGTAAGGAGAGCCCCCCTACGCCGAAAAAAACGGCGTAGGGGGTCCCCCTACAATCCATACCAGACCCGTATCCAAAGCACGCTACCCGGCCAGCCAGGAAGGGAGTGGGGACGAGCGAGCGCCCCCCCCCCTCCTGAGCCGTACCAGGCTGCATGCCCTCAACATGGGGGGGTTGGGTGCTCTGGGGCAGGGGGGCGCACTGCGGCCCCCCCACCTCAGAGCACCCTGTCCCCATGTTGATGAGGACAGGGCCCCTTCCCGACAACCCTGGCCGTTGGTTGTCGGGGTATGCGGGCGGGAGGCTTATCGGAATCTGGGAGCCCCCTTTAATAAGGGGGCCCCCAGATACCGGCCCCCCACCCTAAGTGAATGAGTATGGGGTACATCGTACCCCTACCCATTCACCTGCAAGAAAAGTGGTAAAAACACAAATAAACCACACAGTGTATTAAAATATTTTATTTTTCTGCTCTGGAGGCCCCCCCTGTCTTCTTTATTAGCTCTTTTACCAGGGGGAGCTTCTTCTTTGACGTCTTCGGGTGGGTGGGGGCCGCCGTCTGGTTCTCTTCCACCGCCGGGGGGGGGTGGCTTTTAAAAAAGCCCCCACCCCCCCGGCGGGTTTCCTCCGGCGTCTTCGGCGGGGCTCTTCTTCTTCCGCTATCCCGACGGGTCTTCTCAACTCTCCGGGGTTCTCCTTCTGTCTTGGCCGCTCTCCGTTGTTGACTCGGCGCACCCCGGTTCTTCGTCTCGCTGTCCGGTGTCTTCTTCCGTGATGTACGTCTTCTCCTTCCGTGCTGTGATGAGTTCTTCTTCCGTGCTGTGACGTCATGTTCTTCACTTCTCTCCTTCTCCCGATGTTGCCACGCCGGTCCTCCTCGCTGAAATGACGGATGCGCGCCTTGCATCGGACCTATATAGGCCTCACAGTCCCATCATGCTCTGTACCTACCCATGTGATACCTACCAGATTCCGATAAGCCTCCCGCCCGCATACCCCGACAACCAACGGCCAGGGTTGTCGGGAAGGGGCCCTGTCCTCATCAACATGGGGACAGGGTGCTCTGAGGTGGGGGGGCCGCAGTGCGCCCCCCTGCCCCAGAGCACCCAACCCCCCCATGTTGAGGGCATGCAGCCTGGTACGGCTCAGGAGGGGGGGGGGGCGCTCGCTCGTCCCCACTCCCTTCCTGGCTGGCCGGGTAGCGTGCTTTGGATACGGGTCTGGTATGGATTGTAGGGGGACCCCCTACGCCGTTTTTTTCGGCGTAGGGGGGCTCTCCTTACAACCCATAACAGACCTAAGGGCCCGGTATGCTCCTGAGGGGGGACCCATGCCGGATTTTTATTTAAAATCCGGCGGGGACTTCCCCCTCAGGATTCATAACAAACGCCGCACACGTGTAGAATTGGCGGGAATCCAAGTCGGATCTCCCGTCGCTTCTATGACGCGCTTGCTGGGATGTGCTGTCACTATTCCAGTGAGTGTGAGATGTCGGCGCGATCTCGGCACCCTGTCGCCGAGTATCAGCGCGACGCTGTCGTGCTAAAAGCACAATATCACAAACACCTACTGTATGGCCTCCAGTAAGGGGAAAAATGAGCAGCTCAGTAATGACCTCATCAAATCTCACTCTGAATCCCTTGAGACCAGCAGTCAGGGGCAGCATTGCCTTAGATCTCACACTGCAGATATACAGCTAAGTGCCTAAGCACTCTCACATATCAGAAAAGGGCACTGCTATTTTTTGGGGGGAATTCTAGACAAATGCTTGATTTTTCAGGGAGTCTTATTCAGCACATTTAACCTTTTTAGATATTTTCTATAGCAGAGCTAATCTTCAATTTTTGATTTCAGATCCACATTTAGATGTGAATTGTAGTGCTTGCTATGACTTTGATCCAGTACTTTATGCTCATATGCATTCTGGGCTGTTTGCTACTCACCATGTTCATTGTAACACAGTAATAGCACAATGTTAAAGTGGATTCGTCATAAAGCATGAAATTGCCTTTACTGGAAAAAACATTACATTTCACATACTGTATAGATTTTGTTGTTGTAAAGCATTAGTTGCAGTTTGGCGCCACTTCAGTTTATAATTTCCTAATCGGCTTTCTTCTGCTATTGACATCATTTCAATATCTATGTATACTGTTGGGAAAGTTCAAATGGCAGAATCTAAAGATAAAAACTGAAATATGTGAAACGGTTTAAAGTTGACTAATTTGCATTTATCCAAATTTTGGGTAACTTGCCTAATTTTATCTTTAGGCAATGCAAGCCGAAACGGGAAACAATTTTACAATTTGAAGCCACCTGGGATAGGCAAGCAGCTTTAAAAAACAACTAATTGCTCCTGTGCACTGGATTTATCATTAGATAATTCCATGCACTCTACCTCTTGTTCTCTGTTGGCTTTCCCCATGTTAGAAAAACATTAAACTGCAATGAACAACACCAAAAAATATAGAAAACAAGCAAAAAAGTAAAATAAATATAAACAAATGAAGTAGAAGCAAAGGAAAACATTTTCTTTTCATTTTGAAGGAAGGGCTATAACTAGAGTTGGGCGAACTCCTGCTTGTCCCGAACTTCGCCTGTTCACCCGTTTGGCCCCGCCGAACGCTCTGCAATGCCCTGCGCGCTGCACATCAGCACAGTGAAAAGCTGATTGCTAAGGAACAGGGCGGGAAGCCAGCCGCGGCGTCCTTAACAACCGATGAGACATCAGCTGTCAATGGGCTTTCCCATTGACAGCTGAATAAAAAAAAAACATTGCCGGCAATCAAAAAGTGAAAACAAAAACGGTGTGGCCCCCCCAATCCATACCAGGCCCCTTGAGTCTGGTATCGATTTTAAGGGGGAACCAGAAGGCAAAATAAAAAAAAAACAGTATGGAGTCTCCCAAAATCCATACCAGACCTTTATACAAGCATGCCACGTATAAGGCAAGGCCTGGACTATACCAAGCCACATGCTCTCAACATGGGGTGTTTTTTGGGAGGCACCAAATCACCTTGTCCCCATGTTGATGGGGACAAGGGTCTCTTCTCGACAACCCTGGGTGGTGGTTATGGGGGTCTGTGGCTGGGGAGCTTATCAAAATCTGGACGCCCCCTTTAACAAGAGAAGCCCAGACCCTGACGACCCCCCCATGTGAATGAGTATATGAGTACATAGTACTCCTACCCATTCACCTAAAAGTGTCAAAAAGTAATAAAACCACAGAGAGTTTTTGACAATTCCTTGTCCGTCAGTGACGTCACAAGGGAGGTGGTGCCACCAGATGATGTCGCCAGGTGACCCCGTTATTACCTATATAAATGCGGGGAGTGTTTTTGTTTTGTTTTTCCGGGTCCAGCGGTGGCGTTGGCATCGTGATTGATGCTGGATCTACAGTAGACACTGTTTTTTTTTTTTAAATAAAGGAATTATAAAAAACTGCCTCCTGTTCTTATTTATCTTTACACTTTTTTGGTGAATGGGTAGGGGTACTATGTACCCCACACTCATTCACATGGGAGGGTGTCAGGATCTGGAGGCCCCTTGTTAAAGGGGGCTTCCAGATTCCGATAAGCCCCCTGACCATAGACCCCCACATACACCATCCAGAGTTTTTGGGAAGAGGCCCTTCTCCCAATCAAAATGGGGACAAGGTGCTATGGGGTGGGAACGGGGTAGAACCCCATGATGTCTATGTGGATACACTCAGGGGTTAATGCATCAACTGTAATTCCTCACTTTCTTCACATAAATCCTATCTATACTCAATCTATTTAAGTACTTCTAACAGAATGTTCCTCTCCTTAATATTCCAAACATATCAGAAAAGTAGTTTATTTTTAACTAATTTATGACTTGTTGCTACATTGCTTCAGTGGCTTATCCACCATTGATATATTTTCTTGCTTTTCACCTGGAAGTAATTTCCCCCAATTAACATTGTTCTTTGCCCTACTGCTTATATATGTATAAGGTCACAAAGTTCTCTGGTTAAGTGTGATAAGATTTTTTTGTATTTTGTTCTAAAAAAAAATTATACTTGGAGATCCAACTGAATGATTATAAGAGAGGGGGGCTGTATATACCCTAATTACATTTCTGGGTCAGTGCTTAGCACCCCCATTATAGACACCCCCATTATAGATCACTCAGCAATGATAATGTATTTACCATTTATCTTTCTTTGTGGTAATTAATGCAACCCCCAGTATACATGAAGGCACAACTATGGATCTACTACATTATCACTTGCATATTTGTATGGCCAAACTATGGCCCTCCGGTTTTTCAAGAACTACAGTTCCCATAATGCCTAGTCATGTCTGGGAATGTCAGAGTTTTTACAATGCCTCATGGGAAGTTTAGTTCCGCAACAGCTGGAGGGTCTTAGTTTTGAGATCCCTGGCCTAGACCATGGTCAAGGGAACTAGGTACTACTAATGCTGAATGGAACACGCTAACTGAAATTTATTTAATACTTCGTACAAAATCCTTTGTTGGTAATGACAGCTTCAAGGCATTGCTCAGGTGTGATTTTGGCCAATTTTTCCACACAAACTGTCTTTAAACCTTGAAGGTTCTGTGGACCTCTTCTAGGAACTCTGGGCCAGATTCACATACAATTGCGTTACGCTGCGGCGGTGTAACGTATCCCATTTACGTTACACCGCCGCAAGTTTACAGCGTAAGTGCTTGATTCACAAAGCACTTACCTGTAAACTTGCGGCGGCGTAGCGTAAATCCGCCCGGCGCAAGCCCGCCTAATTCAAATGGGGCGGGGAACATTTAAATTAGGCGCGTTCCCGCACCAAATGTACTGCGCATGCTCCGTCCCTAAAATTGGTCATTGGTTTCGACGTTGACGTAAATGATGTCCAGCACCATTCACGGACGACTTACGCAAACGACGTGAAATGTAAAAACTTGACGCGGGAACGACGGCCATACTTAACATTGGTTAGACCACCTATAGGGCATGCTTAGTTTTTTTACGCGACGCATCTCTACGGAAACAACGTAAATTTAGATCGACGGGCAAAGCGGACGTTCGTGAATCGGCGTAACTAGTCATTTGCATATTCTATGCCGACCGCAATGGAATCGCCACCTAGCGGCCAGCCTAGAATTGCAGCCTAAGACAGTTACACCTGTCGGATCTTAGGGCTATCTATGCGTAACTGATTCTATGAATCAGGCACATAGATACGACAATCGTATCTCAGAGATACAACGGCGTATTAGGAGATACGCCGTCGTATCTCTTTTGTGAATCTGGCCCTCTGATCTTTAGTTCTTTTAATAGATTTGCTCTTAAATTCAAGATAGGTGATTGGCTGAGCCATTCTAGCAGCTTTACTTTCTTTCTTTGAAACCAGTTAAGAATTTCTTTGGCTTTGTGTTTGGGATCATTGTTTCGCTGAAATATCCACCCTCATTTCAGCTTCATCATCCTGGTAGATGGCAGAATTTTTTTTATCAAGAATGACTTGCCGATCAGTGGGTGCAGGCAGACATCCATTGGCTGGCACCCGCTGATCAGTTTGGTACGCCCTCTACCCGGTAGTGCAGAATCATGTATATATGCATGCACGCATATCCTCTACTGAACTGTACCAGGCTACATGCCCCCTCTCTAGCACAGCACCTTGTGCCCAAGGCTTATCAGAACCTGAACACGTCCTTTAACAATAAGGTAGTACCCAGATACAGAATGGATAGGTGAATGGACACGTGAGGGAAGGAAATGAAAATTGGTATAACTGTGATTAGGAGCGGTATAGCCAAAATGGCATAAGCATAAAAATAAAAATGATCAGTGAACAAATAACAATACTGGTGCAAATCATATAACTCCACAAGTTCCTCTTGATGTGATGAAATACACTATGAATAAAGTGATGGATGGTGCAAAAAATTTACGTGTAATACAACGTCCAAGTAACTGTGATGGGTAACAGTAATAAACTGGTGATAAACAGTCCATAAACAGGGCTTAAACAATATCAGCAAAGAATATATAAATAATATTTCAAAAGTCCAAAAAGTAGGAAAAAGTGCTAGTGTGGGTCCGCAATATGAAGTGGAAGGGGGATGGGTATCCAGTGATCCTTTTGAGATGAATAAGGATGTCCCCTTACCTTACTGCTGTAAGGTAACAGCATATAGATCCAACCACATTAGATGGTTATCCCGATGGGCTCTGATCCAAAAACGGCAGGTCCTTCTTGGAATTCTCGTCCCAGATTGGTCAGTTTCTCGCCCCAAAGAAATAAAGCATCGATAGTGTGATATCGTTTTAAAATTTTAATTCTCATAAATAATAGACAAGGGTACTCACATAATTTAAAATACAATTAAGCATGTAAAAAGAGGGGCAGTCTGTCGCCAACGTCACCTCCGATACCTCTCAGTGGACTCATGCGCATTCGTCACTATCATGTGACTTCCTCATCCCCATTATCAATTACATATGGTTTGATACACCTTTCAGTGCCACAGCTTTACCCCCACCCCTCCTCACTTCCATTTCCCCCCCCCCCCTTTTTTTCTTCCCCTCCCTTGATAAGCGCGGTAATATCCACTTTTTCAATAAGTACCCAGATACAGCCCTCTCCATATGAATGAGTAAGGCATACACAGTACCATGATGTAGATCACCGACAATCTCAATGCCTGATGACCACCAAAAGAAAACAAAAATCCTCACTTCCTGTTCTTCTTTCTGTAACTCCAAACAGTAATGCGTGCAAGGCACAGGAAGTGAGGATTTCTCAGAAGAAATAAGGACATTTAAAAGCAAAATGGAAGGATGAGGTAAGTGAAGGAGGACTGCACTAAGGTAAAGGAAGCTATTTAGGAAAAAAATGTACCTTTACAACCCCTTTAAGTTCCTTTGGTGTTAAGAATCTCTTTTAAAAGGTTTCTTTAAACACAGGTTAATTCCTTACCCAAAAGTTGCCCAGTTACACCACTGAAATTAAATACTTGTGCTTCCAAACTGCAAGATTCAAAACAAAAAAATAAAGCGACTGTGGCATATTCTTAGTTTCAATATCTTTCCCTATACAGTGAAGTAGTCTAGTCTGGGGTGTCAGGCTAAGCAGCCAAATCGGGCATCAATAAGTTATTCTGACGTGTAACACTTAATCAAATACCTCAGCCTCCTATCTCAAGCTTGGATAGCATCATGAATCACCTCACTTGCCCAGTAAATCCGCTTGTAATCCTTGAGAAGTACAACTTAATTTGAAAACAAGTTTATTTTTCAAGCATATTTTGTGCCAACCTCACAAGTGTGTATAGAAGCTTCAACACATCCGATACTAAGTATCTTTATACAATAATACAGAATAATACAAGTCCTTATGACTCCAGAGGCACTTCATTGGTGATGCACTGCTACTTTGTTAAAGTGGAATTCCATTCCGTATAAAGATCTCCAGCAAACCAACTTTTGTCTTTTTTTTTTTTTAATCTTCTAATCTGGTTATGAGTATTAATAAATCAACACAATATTAAAATACTCTAAACTCTCATGCCATGTACACACGACCGTTTTTCGGGTTGTAAAAATGACTTTTTTTAATGTCATTAAAAACGATCGTGTGTGCGCTCCAGAGCATTTTTCACGATGTAAAAAATGGTCATTAAAAATTTCGAACATGCTCTAATTTTTCACAACGTTTTTAAAGTTGTCGTTTTTTTAACGTTGTAAAAAATTATCGTGTGTGGGCTTTAATGACGTGAAAAAAAAACGTGCATGCTCAGAAGCAAGTTATGAGACGGGAGCGCTTGTTCTGGTAAAACTAGCGTACGTAATGGAGTAAGCACATTCACCACGCTGTAACAGACTGAAAATCACGAATCGTTTTTTACTAACACGAAATCAGCAAAAGCAGCCCCAAGGGTGGCGCCATCCGAATGGGACTTCCCCTTTATAGTGCCGTCGTACGTGTTGTACGTCACCGCGCTTTGCTAGAGCATTTTTTTTCCGATCGTGCGTAGGCGAGGCCGTTTTTACGATCGGGTTGAAAAAAACGTTGTTTTTTCTAGACCATTAAAAACGTAATTTTTTACAACCCGAAAAACGGTAATGTGTACGCGGCATGAGAGTGCACAATAATAGAAGCACCAGACACAGACAAAAGAAGGTTTAATAAGAGGGTCTGCACAATTATAATGATTTAAGAGTGAAAGCTTAGATTCCTACCTAAAGGGGTTGAGTTGCAAAATCTGTCTCTATAGAAACCAATCAGCTCCCAGGTTTATTTGTCAAAGCTTAAAGCGTTTGTTAACCCAAAAGAAAAAAAAATACCCTGCGCCTTTAAAGCATGTTATATGACACAGTGCATCCCACTGTAACACCTAAAAAAAATGGCTGATCCTGCCAGTTTCTCCCCACCCCTCTGTAAACTGACCACGGTGTATCATGGCTGCTGAGACCAGACACCGTGGTCAGTTTATGTGCCTCTGTCATCAACAGCCTGCTATCTGCTCTCATAACACAATCTGCATACACAATCAGCACTGCCTCCTATTGCAGTGTCCCCCTCTGTGAATGATTTATAAATATAAATGCTGTTAATACCTCATTTAAGAGCCGAGATTCTGATCACATAACCAGCCAGCTCTCTCTTCCTCTACTACTCCCCTCCAGACTGACAGGATCAGCCAGGTATTGTACATCATAGAAAGGAAAAATCGACATGGCAAGAGCACTGTGCTATATCTCGTGCCATAAGCACAAGAGCATGTTTTTTTTTTTGTTTTGTTTTTAGGGTTGCAACCACTTTAAGCCTCAACACTATGTAACATGGAGCTTACATAAGGTTTGAACTCTTAACTCCAATGGAGCAGCGAGGAGCATAGCAAAAGGGAGAAAAAGTAGGACAGGGGAGGTCATTCAGTATCTCTAAATAAAAATATCTTTGAGACTGGGTCCACAATTAATTAAGGAATTTGCAAGATATTACTGTTATTTTCAAAACCTTGATATACTCAACAATTTTATTTTAGAAAATATTCATTACACTTCACAATTCATGCTAAGTAAGGGGGTAGGGGAGTAAGTAAGGGGGTAGGGGAGGAAGTGAGGGAGTTTTCATGTACAGTAAAACCTTGGTTTGAAAGCGTTTTGCAAGACAAGCATAATTTTTAACTAAATTCTGACTTGATATACAAGTGATGTCTTGATATACAAGTAGCGTCATGTCACAACTGAGTATAAGAGAGGCGCCTCTAAATGTAGCAATATGGTTACATTTAATGAAGGTAAAACATTTAGCAACTTATGGCTACACTGATGCTGTGTACACACGATCGGTTAAACCCATAAGAATGGTCTGATGGACCGTTTTCATCGGTCAAAACCGATCGTGTGTGAGCGCCATCGGTTATTTAACCATCTATCTTTTCTATCTTTTCTATCCTAACCGATAGAAAAAAAAACGATCGTTAGTAGGCACGACCATCGGTTAAAAATCTACGCATTCTCAGAATCAAGTCGACGCATGCTTGGAAGCTTTGAACTTCGTTTTTTTCAGCACGTCGTTGTGTTTTACGTCACCGCGTTCTGACACGATCGTTTTTTTAACCGATGGTGTGTAGGCGCGACAGACCATCAGTCAGCTTCATCGATTAACCGATGAAAACGGTCCATCGGTCCGTTCTCATCGGATGGACTGATCGTGTGTACGCGGCATTAGAGGTGCCTCTCTTCACTTTTATACTCTGTAGCTCCTTATGGATTTTGCTTCTAATCCCCTTGTGGCTGGACATTTTATGGCTACACGACCTATAACATTGCTATAATCTTTGTATATGGACTATAAACTGAAAGACCTATGAATAAATGGTTGTGGAATGAATTTGTTTCCATTATTTCTTTTTTTTTTTTTTTTTTTTTTTATTTCTCATCAAAAAGTCAGTCCTCACGGACCACCAATATACACAAGTTACAGTAGCAACAGTATAAATCAAACACAGTCACAGAGATAAATGTAGTCCTTTGGTTGTACAAACAATGTCACAGTGAGATAGTAAGGCATAACTGAGAGCTCTCAGAACTTGTCTCTTGGAGGGTAAGGTTGCCCCCAGCTGCTCTGGCATTAGGACCCGATCGGACCGACCTCCAGATCCGTTTTCCATTTTCAATAGAAGAAATAGAGTAAAGGTTAGAGAGTATATTAGAGAGGGGTAGAGAGAGGTTTATCAGAGTGGAGACAGGGAGGGGGGAAGAGAGGCGGAGAGGGGGGGGGGGTGGTGGAGTCTGCAGAGGTTCGGAAACTGTAAACCCAGTGGACTAGCGGACTGCACTCTTGGGTGGGCAGATGTAACATTTTAAAAATGACAATCCTTCCCAAATTTCTGTACCTCCTACAGGCCCTCCCGATTTACATCCCTGGGGATTATTTTAAACAAGTACACTCAGCGTTCATTCACTTTCTTTGGGCAGGGAAAAAGTCACGGGTACACAGATCAATTCTGTCCCTCCCTAAACTACATGGGGGCTTGGCCCTACCGGACATCCGGACATACTACCACTCAATACATTTGGTGAGACTAATTGATTGGTGCCGTCACGGGCATAATAAGCTATGGACGACAGTAGAACAGGACCAGACCGACATCTCCTTACGCCGCGCCCCGTGGTGCTCCGCCCCACTCCCTCCCGCGATCAGAAGCCACCCCTTAATAGGGAACACGGTTAGGGTCTGTGCGGACCTCTTGGTTCGACGGTCCTTGGCCTCTGGAGACTCTCCTCTCAGTTTCCATTATTTCTTATGGGGAAATTTGCTTTGATATACAAGTGCTTTGGATTACAAGCACGTTTCTGGAACTAATTATGTTTGAAATCCAAGGTTTTACTGTATTATTTACATGATCAGTCAAAGTGTTGATAATTTTAATATCTAGGGGCACCTCTAAATCAACACAGCATAAAAGTCCCCAGTGTTGCAATAATTGCCAACACGCAACATCTGGACTTTTTGGCACTTTAAAAAATAGTTGGCTTCATGGAAATGGAAAGTTATTTTTAATAATAATAGACTATAAAATGGCAAAGTTGCATTTTATTTTTTTCATTGTTTTGTCCAAAGTGGAGTATTTCTTTAAGAGAGTCAGAAGACTGAAATAACAATTTATTGTACATACACTACAGGGAAACCTGTTTTTCTTTTTGGAATGTGAAGCCGAGGTTAAGTAAGTTCTTAAAGGCGACCATGCCACCGGCACGTATGTCAACAGCAAGAGCAAATATGTGCAGTGTTCCCAAAGAAAGATATAGAGATGACCTGTGTTACAGTTTGCTCAACTTTATCAGCAGCTGTAAACTAAGCTGTTAAATTGTCTGTCATTCCTATTAACTGCAAATAATCTGATCTGTGTTTGCCGCCGTTATGAATAAGCTCATTGTCCCAGATAGGACACAGAACTCTTGTTTGATTGCTAAAAAAATTTTTTCCCATTTTCATAACAGGGCAAAAACAAACATAAGAAGGCTATTATGCTTTTATAGTGTGTGAAAGTAGGTCTAGGAATCATGATAATAAAACAAAATCATGATAATAAAAAAAAAACTTGTGTCATTGATCTGGTAACTGGGAAATACAAATTGGGATTTGTTCAGTGACTGGAACTAAGATGCATATCAAATTCGCATGGGCACGTAGTTGTGCACTTGGTGCCAGGATCTTCTTGACTTTTTGCCCAATAAGAGTTTTACATGACTGTTATCTAGTGGGCAGATTATTTTTGGAAATGGTTTTGACATGGATCACATGTTCACACAATTAAAAATCTTACTTGGATTTGTGATGCTCTACGTTGGAAACTGATATTATTCTTGTTTGTGTTGGTACTTATAAAATATTTCATGTTTAGGTTTGTAATCTCTCTATTAGTGGTACACTCTTATAAATAAATATTAATTTTTTTTTTTAAATGTATAAAAAAATACACCCTTTTAATATACTGTAAGTAGTTTTAGGGGTTTGGACCCAATAGGGTCCTCTCCTGCCTGTCAGGAAGTTAAAGTAAGAGATGATTCAGAAATGGGGTTGGGTTATGGGTAGAATGATGTTGCCCTTTTCAGCCATTAATAAAGCCCTGTACACATGATCGGTCCATCCGATGAGAACGGTCTGATGGACCGTTTTCATCGGTTAACCGATGAAGCTGACTGATGGTCCGTCGCGCCTACACACCATCGGTTAAAAAAACGATCGTGTCAGAACGCGGTGACGTAAAACACAACGACGTGCTGAAAAAAACGAAGTTCAATGCTTCCAAGCATGCCTCGACTTGATTCTGAGCATGCGTGGATTTTTAACCGATGGTCGTGCCTACTAACGATAGTTTTTTTTCTATCGGTTAGGAATCCATCGGTTAAATTTAAAACAAGTTGGCTTTTTTTTAACCAATGGTTAAATAACCGATGGCGTCCACACACGATCGGTTTTGACTGATGAAAACGGTCCATCAGACCATTCTCATCGGTTTAACCAATCGTGTGTACGCGGCATAAGAGATGATTCAGTAATGGGGTTAGGTTATGGGTAGAATGATGTTGCCCTTTTCAGCCATTAATAAGGCTATGGATTGGAAAGGTCAAAACTCCAGCTCCTATTGTCCCCTGTCCACATACAGTGTTTTGAATATTAAACGCTCCCCGTCCTCCATACGTATATACACGTCATCAGACAGGAAGGATGATACAGCTACAGCAATGATTGAGATACAAAAAAAATTCTGCTGGCAATTCCCTACAAAGTAAGAGTAATCCTAGTTACTATAGAGCTGCTGGATCACTTTTACAGGAGACGGAATACAAGCCCACCCACTGCCACCGCTAGGATAGCCCAGTAAGGATGCAACCATCGGGACTGGTTCCTGGGACAAAGTGATAGGAACTGATGTTGGTCCTGCCACTGTGTGATGTCAAAAATCTTTTTGATCTGATGCTTTGGAGGCCAAAAGAGAGATCTGGGGTATCATAGACCCCAGATTTCTCTGTAAAGGGGACCTGTCACGACCCATGTTATCACAAGGGATGTTGTTCATGCCTTGTAATAGCAATAAAAGTTCAGAAATGCTGTGTAAAATGTGTGTTTTAAGAGGATTTAGAGGAGAGATGGCTGCAGATATACAGGTACCACTTATGTAGGGGGATCTGTTTCATCTCTGTGAATCATCTGAGGCTAGACACATACGTGGATATATGTAAGGTTTTACAATCACTTTAAGAAGAGATGCAATCCAATTCATAGCATAGGGCCAATATGAAATCATGGTACATACACTCACCATTCCCTTTATTAGCTACACTGGTTCAATTGCTTGTTAATACAAATTGCTAATCAGCCAATCACATGGCAGCCACTCAATGCATTTAGGCATCTAGATGTGGTGAAGCCAACTTGCTGAAGTTCAAACCAAACATCAAAATGTGGAAGACATGGGATTTAAGTGATTTTGAAAGTGGCCTGGTTGTTGGTTGCAGGTAGGCTGGTCTGAGTATTTCAGAAACTGCTGATCTACTGGGATTTTCACGTACAACAATCTCCAGGGTTTACAGAGAATTGTCTGAAAAATAAAAAATATCCAGTGAGCAGCAGTTGTGTATAAGAAAATGCCTTGTTGATGTCAGAGGCGAATGGGCAGACTAGTTTGAGATGATAAAAAGGCAACAGTAACTCAAATAACCACTCATTACAACCAAGGTATGCAGAATACCAGCAGAAGAGTGCCCTCCTGCCAGCTAAGAACAGGAAACTGACGCTACAATACACACAGGCTGACCAAAATTGGACAATAGAAGATTGGAAAAATGTTGCCTGGTCTAATGAGTCTCGATTTCAGCTGCGACATTCAGATGGTAGGGTCGGATTTTGGTGTAAACAACATGAAAGCATGGATCCATTCTGCCTTGTATCAATGTTTCAGGCTGGTGGTAAATGGTGTGGGGAATATTTTCTTGGCACACTTTGGGTCCCTTAGTACCAATTGAGCATCATTCAAATGCCACGGCCTACCTGAGAATTGTTGCTGACCATGTCCATCCCTTTATGACTACAGTGTACCCAGGGGTCAAGTCCTGGGGAAAGTGTGGGAACTCCCACCCAAGATCCACTCCCCCACCAAAACAAAAAAAATGATACGCTTATATGCATAATTACTAAACCGCATGTTTTTTTTTTTGATCCACTGTACCTTAATAATCCTTTATGTTACTGGCCACTTCCTGTATATGGATTCATCAGGTAGTGTGCGGTATTCCGTCACTTCCTCGATGGCGCAATGTCTCCTGGGAGCTTTTGTCATTGTTCCCAGGAGACATTGCGGAGGTCTGCCACGAGTTATCGCGGGATTTAGAAAGAAGCAAGTTCTTTCTAAATCCCGCGATAACTTGCGGCAGACCTCTGCAATGTCTCCTGGGAACACGGATTGGCTTGGGCGGCTCAGCTGTTCTCGGCTGCTCTAGTCCTGCAAAGGGAACTGAGTTCCTCTTGTGAAAAAAGTGCAGGAACTCCGTTCCCATGCGTTCCCGCAGGACTTGAGCCCTGAGTGTACCCATCTTCTGATGGCTCTTTCCAGCAAGTTAATTGTTGGAAGGCAACATGATTTAATATAATTTATTTGATTTCACTCCCTGGATGATACAGGCAGATGGCCCCCAAGTTGGAATGTAACCAATTACGCCTCTAACTGTGTAGAACAAAGGGGCCTGGCTCCTGTCCGGCTAGGACAATAAGATGAAAATCAGTGATTACCACTCTGCAAGTAATCTTCAAAGAGAACAAGGGCTAACTAACACTGAAGACGGCCCTAGGCACATAGACATGATACATGGACAATGCTGCCCCTAGGGGCCAATATAATATATTAAATGGACTACCTCTTGGCAATATATTATTGGACAGGAGGCAAGTGGGGGTGGTTCCCAGTGAGTGTGAATGATGTGTAAAAAGTACACACAGAAGAGAAATTGTCCCTTTTTGATGCTGGCTCTTGTCTGAGCCTCATGGCTCTTTCTCTTATACCATCTTGAGCCCAGTCGATGATACCATGCTCATAGGATGTGATAAGTATCTTTGATGTTCTTTAGTCATATACTCTGTATAAGTCTCGGTAGTGTTTGATGTTAGCATATTCCTATTCTCTTGAGAAATACATGAAACATTGTTTTACTAAGCAGTGTGTTTACTTTCATAGATAACCTTATATCATTGTGCTTATCAGTCTTAATAGACTAGCTAATTATAGGTATAGACAAATTAGTACATACAGTCCTGATCAAAAGTTTAAGACCACTTGAAAAATGGCAAAAAATCATATTTTACATTGTTGGATCTTAACAAGGTTCCAAGTAGAGTTTCAACATGCAAGAAGAAGAAATGAGAGTGAGGCAAAACATTTTTTGAGCATTCAATTTAATGAAAACAATGAATAAACTGAAACAGGCTGTTTTTCAACTGATCAAAAGTTTAGGACCACACCTCCAAAAAAAAACGAAACCCCCCCAAAACAGAAATCTAACTTCCAAACATGAACTCAGTAATGAGTAGCTCCGCCGTTATTGTTGATCACTTCAAAAATTCGTTTCGGCATGCTTGATGCCTCGCGTTTCCATGAGGTGAGTGGGAACATTTCTCCAAGTGGTGAAGACAGCCGCACGAAGGCCATCTACTGTCTGGAACTGTTGTACACTTCCCTTGCCATCCAACCCCAAAGGTTCTCAATTGGATTTAGATCAGGGGAACACGCAGGATGGGCCAAAAGAGTGATGTTATTCTCCTGGAAGAAGTCCCTTGTCCTGCGGGCATTGTGTACTGTAGCATTGTCCTGTTGAAAAACCAAGTCGTTACCACACAGACGAGGGCCCTCAGTCATGAGGAATGCTCTCTGCAACATCTGGACATAGCCAGTGGCTGTTTGACGCCCCTGCACTTCCTGAAGCTCCATTGTTCCACTGAAGGAAAAAGCACCCCAGACCATTATGGCGCCCCCTCCACTGTGGCGCGTAGAAAACATCTCAGGTGGGATCTGCTTGTCATGCCAGTAACGTTGGAAACCATCAGGACCATCAAGGTTAAAACATTTTCTCATCAGAGAATAAAACTTTCTTCCACCTTTGAATGTCCCATGTTTGGTGCTCTCTTGCAAAGTCTAAACGAGCAGTTCTGTGGCGTTCAAGGAGACAAGGTTTTTGAAGAAATGTTTTGTTTTTGAAGCCCTTCAGTCTCAGATGCCGTCTGATGGTTATGGGGCTGCAGTCAGCACCAGTAAGGGCCTTAATTTGGGTCGAGGATCGTCCAGTGTCTTGATGAGAGACCCTGCTTATGCAGTTCAGCAACCCAACCACGTTCAAAAAGGGAGAGTTTTTTTGTCTTTGCCATCACAACGTGTGACTACCTGACAGAAGATGACAATGAATCCACATCTTTGCACAGATTTGGCCTTTTAAAGGCATGTGGTCCTAAACTTTTGATCAGCTGAAAAACAGCCTGTTTCAGTTTATTCGTTGTTTTCATTAAATTGAATGCTCAAAAAATGTTTTGTCTCTCTCTCTCATTTCTTCTTGTTGCATGTTGAAGCTCTACTTGGAACCTTGTTAAGATCCAACAATGTAAAATATGATTTTTTGACATTTTTCAAGTGGTCTTAAACTTTTGATCAGGACCAGGGCTCAAGTCCTGCGGGAACGCGTGGGAACGGAGTCCCTGCACTTTTTTCACAGCAGGAACGCAGTTCCCTTTGCAGGACTAGAGCAGCCGAGAGCAGCCGAGCCACCCCAGCCAATCCTTTACTAAGTGGCGATGCCCAGCTCGAGTCACTGTCAGGGGCAGGCGAACCTTAGTAATCCTTTATGTTACTGGCCGCATCTTGTATATGGATTCATCAGGTAGTGTGCGGGTATTCCGTCACTTCCTCGATGCCGCAATGTCTCCTGGGAGTTTTTGTCATTGTTCACAGGAGACATTGCAGAGATCTGCCGCGAGTTATCGCGGGATTTAGAAAGAACTTGCTTAAAAAAAACATGCGGTTTAGTAATTATGCATAAGAGCATATCATTATTTTTTTTTTGGTGGGGGAGTGGATCTTGGTTGGGAGTTCCCACACTTTTTTCCCCAGGACTTGACCCCTGATCAGGACTGTATATGCAATAAATAAAAGGAATCCGTAACCACCTCCGGAAGAATAAGTTTCACCCCTGGTTTCTTGAACATGACAATGAGATCACTGTACTCCAATGGCCTCCACAGTCACCAGATCTCAATCCAACTGCGTGATGCTATCATGTCACTATGGACCAAAATTTCTGAGGAATGTTTCCAACACCTTGTTGAATCTATGCCATGAAGAATTAAGGCAGTTCTGAAGGCAAAAGGGGTCCAACCCAGTACTAGCAAGGTGCACCTAATAAAGTGGCCGGGGAGTGTATATTTTTGCAACTGATAAAAGGGCTTAAAGTCATTAAGGAGCAATCGTGAGCTTTAGGTGCATTGGTTACGTGACGCAAGGGATTTTTCCAGTTCCACTTTAATTTATTAACAAGTAACTCACAAAACTGCTGTTGAATATCATGCCATTTGCTTTAATATGAAGTTGTGTAAAAGAATCCATAGAAGAACAACAATGGAACGTAGGAACAAGTGGAATTCTGAGAGAGCACAAAAAGTCATTATATTACTTCTGCTGTGGGAGAAAAGGACTCAGCAAAACAGCATCAATATGATTTCATTCAAGCGGCCTCTGAAACCACAAAACAAATGGTTAGGCTTGGGGCGATTATTTTCCCCATTTCTAAATTCTCGTTTACTGGATTGCCATATATTCTTAGATGTACAATGTGCGCACTTTCCATGTTCGAGATTTAACAACATCTTTGTTGCAGATTGAAAGCTCTGGGAATTCTTGTCAAGGTGGATTGAGAGGCAGGCAGTGTAATTCTGGGGACGGCAAAAGCTGCGCCAAGCAAAGCTTGCAGGGTTCTGGCTTTAAAGGGTTATCTCCCAAGTGCCTATTGTTACACAGAGAGATAGTGAACTCCCAACTGATAAGAAGGACGGAGGCCTCACGTACACTGGACGTTTTTGCAGTTGCTCCTAAGGGTGTCTGGTGTTTTTTTTTCCTGCCTGCATGTTAGTCTATATGTCCATGCACACGTAGACTTTTAGAAGCGTTTGAGGGTGGCAACTTTTCCGGCATTTAAAGTGGAGGTTGCCCTAAAAATAAACTTTTAACATTGCATTTCCCACATTAATGACAATTAGAATCGGCTGGTTTTATTTAAAAAAAACGTCCGTACGTACCGTTTTCTATATGCGTTCTCACCTCCACTTCCGGGTACGATGGTGGGGATGGGCTTTCCTAATTGATGGACAGGCATCTGACCGACGCATACATCGCGTCACGAGATGCCGAGATGGCGGCGAGAACGCATATAGCAAACGGTACGTACGGACGTTTTTTTTATATAAAACCAGCCGATTCTAATTGTCATTAATGTGGGAAATGCAATATTAAAAGTTTATTTTTAGGGGAACCACCCCTTTAAAGTTTTACTAAACCCAGGATCCTGCATTTACTATATATGGTCTCCCACAGTACACAGAACATAGAAATGCAATTACTTTAGTAACTGCCTAATACCTTTTTTCATCAGCAGTTAGAGCAGTCTTGTGACTTCTATCAGTGTCTGGTTAAATCTTGTAGGAGGAGTTTTCATTCTGCTCTGACTGTCCTATGAGGCTGCAGGCCCCCTGACCCTCTGTTTGGACAGCGCTGATTGGCCCTGTGCAGATCACATGCACTCTCCCAAGGAAAAAAAACTTCTAGCTATAAATGCCAAACTGAGCATGTGCAAGGCTCTGTGGGGGATCAGAGAAGGCAGGATCAAACTGTCTTTTTTATACAATGCAGAGGATTAACCCCTTCCACAGTGAATATAACAAGTATGCTTTACTGCATATACAGACTGATGTTACTGTTGTGGGTTTAGTAACACTTTAACTCTGAATGACGGCTACAGTGCGGATCTGCTTTGCCGGGAGGTCGTCAATAGACGCGCCCCCTGCAGGGCGCACGCGGCGCGTGCTGTGATCACAGAGTCACTGAGACTTGGGTGATCACAGATCGGAGTCCCCGCCCCCTTACCACGTGATCAGCTGTAAGCCAATGACAGCTGATCACGTGAAGTAAACATAAGCTCGATAATCGTTTTATTTTTCTCCTCACGCTGGCAGCAAGGGACATTGGTCCCGAAGAGGAAGAGGCACATCCGCCCACAGGTACCGCCTGCCAGTGCCACCTGCCAGTGCCACAAATCAGTGCCCACCAGTGCAAAACAGTGACTCCTATCAATGCCCACAAGTGCCACATATTAGTGCCCACCAGTGGTGCCAATCAGTGCCTCATCGGTGCCACCTATCAGTGTCACCTATCAGTGCTGATCAGTGCCCACCATTGCCACCCATCAGTGCCGATCACTGCCATCTATCAGTGCCCATCCCTGCCAGCCTACCACCACCTATCAGTGCCACCTATTAGTGCAACTTCTCAGTGCCCACCAGTGCCAAATATCAATGCCCTTCAGTGCCAGCCATCAGTGCCACCTCTCAGTGTCACTTTTCTGTGCCCACCAGTGCCCACCAGTGCCGCCTTATCGGTGCTCATCAGTGCAGCCCATCAGTGCAGCCTATCGGTACCCATCAGTGCAGCCTCATCAGCGTACATCAATGAAGGAGAAAAATTACCTGTTTGCAAAATTTTAAAACAAAATATAAAATGGTTTTGTAATTATTTTTCAATATTTGGTCTTTTAAAAAAAAAAAGGGTCATCAAATACCACCAAAAAAAGCTCTATTTGTGGGGGGGGGAAATGATAAAAATGTCATATGGGTACAGTATAGCATGACCGCACAGTGAGAGTGAGAAGCCGAAAATTGGTCTGGGCAAGAGGGGGGTTTAAGTGCCCAGTAAGCAAATGGTTAAGGCCATAGGCTGCAGTAAGTGATAAAGCCCATTGCATCTCGGTGTGAATTGACCCTTATAGTATTTACGTATTCTTAACAAGTAGTGACAGAGCTTTAGTTCCGAAAAACTTTTTTTTGGCTTTCATTACACTTTAAGAGATGTAGGGATTAGGGTCTCCTAGGATAAACCATTTGTGGAGCTATCTTGTTATCAAGGAATGGATACACCAATAATGAATTGAACAACACATAGATATGTGTAGGAATATATGTATATTTTTCTCCTAGCTATCTGCATGTAAATGAAGAGCAGAAAATGTCATACTTATTATGTGTTCTCTACCTTGTCCTTGTTGGCAGCGGAGATTCTACTGTCCAAACATTTATTATCCAGCATTTCAGCCGGCGAGATTACCCAGAATTCCATTCTCGCGGCAGCGACCTGCTCACTCTCACCCAGAAACTCAATGCCTCTGAGCGAGCTGATAAGTGTTACACAGATTGTCCTAATATTATTCCAGCACCATCTGAATTTATTTAAATACATGATACAGACCTCCATAAACACAGCTGCATGCAGGCAGCTCAATTGGCGATATTTTAGGAAGTTTACCCGGTCGGTGGCTCTGCTGTAATAGAAGCTATTCTGGATACGAATTCTTGAGCACCATGTGGTTGCATTAGAAGACCTGAAAGACTCATTCTAGAAGACAGGTAGAAGCACTGGGGAATTGCACAGGTTTAATTATATTTAGAGAAAGTATGAAAGAATATTAAAGCTGTGTGGATTTTGTTGCATAGCTGTATTGGTCTAGTATTGGGACGCCTGTCTTTACACGCACATGAACTGTAATGGCATCCCAGTCTAAAGCCTCGTATACACGATCAGATTTTCAGACGGGAATTGTGTGATGGTAGCCTGTTGGCGGAAAATCCGACCGTTTGTACACTCCATCGGACAGTTGTTGTCAGATTTTTCGATGACAAATGTTGGATGGCAGGCTTTCAAATTTTCCTTGGACAACGGTCTGTTGGTTTTCCGACCGTCAGACAAGCAATGCTAACCATAACACAACATTAGCAGAGGGTGCCCAAAGGGTGGCGCTAAAGAGCTGAAAAACCACGTAGTACGTAAATACGTTCGTGTTTGTTGGCTGCCGTTTGTATGCAAGACAAGTTCCTGGCCAACGTTCTTCGGACAAAAGTCCAACGCTTTGTCTGCGGAAAATCCGATTGTGTGTACCAGGCTTTAGTCTGTAGGGTTCAATATTAAGTTGGCCCACCCATTGCAGCTATAACAGCTTCAACTCTTCCGGGAAGGCTGTCCACAAGGTTTAGGAGTGTCTCTATGGGAATGTTTGACCATTCTTCCAGAAGCGCATTTGTGAGATCAGGCACTGATGTGGATGAGAAGGCCTGGCTCGCAGGCTACGCATTAATTCATCCCAAAGGTGTTCTATTGGGTTGAGGTCAGGCCAGTCAAGTTCCTTCACCCCAAACTCACTCCATGTCTTTGGAGGGGGATTATGGTGTAGGGTTGTTTTTCAGTGGTTGGGTTTGGCCTCTTTGTTCCAGTGAAGGGAATTCTTAAGGCTCCCAACTTTATGGGAACGGTTTGGGGGTGACCCCTTCCTGTTCCAACATGACTGCCCTCCAATGCACAAGGTTCATAAAGACATGAATGAGCGAGTCCTGACCTCAACCTGATAGAGCACCTTTGGAGATTAATTAGACCCGAGACTGTGAGCCAGGCCTGCATTTGGTACTATGCCATCCAGTTGCCATTCATTTAAAAAAGTAGAGCCTGCACTACTTTTGGTGAAGTGTGATTTCAGCCCGTACAAAACGAAAGGGCTGAAATCGCACTGCACAGAACTGCAGGTGAATCACACAGGAATCACACACCGTTTCTGTGCAATTCACATGCAGTTCTTGTGCTTTTTGCATTTTGCAGATTTGCACTACAGGACGTGTTCCATAGGAAACCATGTTAACAACTTAAAGTGGAGGTTCACCCTATACAAAATGTCTAACACTGCATCCAGCCCAGTTGTGCATATAAAATTACACTGACCTTTTTTTTTTCTTTTCCGTAGATAGCGTTTAGCCGTGGAATTCACCGCGGCTTCCGGGTAGGGAATCCCGCGGGAGTGGGCGTTCCAATTGATTGACATGCTAAACGACGGCGCACAGAGCGCGTCACGACTTCCCGAAGGAAGCTCGGGTCGGCTCGGCTCTATTCGGCGCCTACGCACCGGCGCGGAATAGAGCCGAGCTGAGCTTCCTTCGGGAAGTCGCGACGCGCTGTGTGCGCCGTCGTTTAGCATGTCAATCAATTGGCATGTCAATAGGAACGCACACTCCCGTGGGATTCCCTACCCGGAAGCCGTGGTGAATTCCACGGCTAAACGATATCTACGGAAAAGAAAAAAAAAAGGTCAGTGTCATTTTATATGCACAACTGGGCTGGATGCAGTGTTAGACATTTTTTATAGGGTGAACCTCCACTTTAAGGACCGCCTCACGCCAATATACGTCGGCAGAATGGCACGGCTGGGCAAAGTAACATATATATATGCCGCCATGCGCGCGCCTGCCACGAGCTCCGTGACCGTGCCCGTTCGATGTCCGTCGGGTGCCGATGATCGTGTCACGGAGCTGAAGAACGGGTAGATGCCAGTGTAAACACAGCATCCCCCGTTCTGCCTAGTGACAGGACAGTGATCACCTGCTCCCTCTCATTGGGAGCAGCCATCAGTGTTGTGTCACAGCTAGCATATCCCCCAGACAGTTAGAACACATCCCTAGGACACACTTAACCCCTTCAGCGCCCCCTACTGGTTAACCCCTTCACTGACAGTCACATTTACACAGTAATCAATGCACTGATCGCTGTAGAAATGTGAATGGTCTCAAAATATCGCCAAAAGTGTCTGATGTGTCCACCATAATGTCACAGTCACGATAAAAATCACTGATAGCTGCCATTAGTAGTAAAACATTTTTTTATAAAAATGCCATAAAACTATCCCCTATTTTGTAGACGCTATAACTTTTGTGCAAACCAATCAATAAACCAAAAATATGTAGAAGAATACGTATCTGCCTAAACTGAGGAAAAAAAAAATTTTTTTTTATAGATTTTTTGGGGGATATTCATTTTAGCAAAAAGTAAAAAATATAGATTTTTTTTCCAAATCGTCACTTTATTTTTGTTTATAGCACAAAAAATAAAAACCGCAGTGGTGATCAAATACCACCAAAAGAAAGCTCTATTTGTGGGAAAAAGGACGTCAATTTTGTTTGGGAGCCACGTCGCACGACCGCGCAATTGTCAGTTAAAGCGACGCAATGTCGAATCGCAAAAAGTGGCCCGGTCATTTGGCCCTAAAATAAAACCTTTCAGCGAATGATCGGACACTGGAGTGAAACTACGACAATTTTTGCAATTAAATGCCCTTATCAGCCTATATCAGCTGCTTATATGAAGAGGCTGTGCAGCCACGTTAAATACTATGCCAGCTCATGTGTTGAACACTGTAGCCCTTCTGGATAAAGTCATTTTTGTGTTTTAATGGCCTTTTAAAAATATACTCTGTCAAAACAGCTAAACTCAGCCTAAGTGACATGTTCCCTTTAAGCAATGTAGGCCCACCATCTCCTTGAAGAAGTATATTCTATCATTAGCTGCTATCTAGAATTGACAGCGCAGTAATTTGAACTGTGCCTCCCAAGGGCCTACTCCTTTACTTCCTGCTCAAGGAATAAGGTGTGTATTGATTAGATATCACACTGTAATTGGGCTCCTGTCTTGCCGATGTATGATGGAAATGACAGGAAACACATACCCTGTTGCTTCTTGTAAATAGTCCATTTGAACAAAATGGCTTGTAAGCTTTTACGTCCTTATCAATGTAATATTTTTATGTGATTTAAAACAATTATAGTGAGAGCAACAGAACAGGCTGACAATATCGCAGTAATAATGATAGCAGCTATGTCAAGGCACGTTGTTTGATTCAGAAGTCACCCGTTATCTAATGCCAATCATACAGCTGTGTAGTATCATGGAAGGGGCAGAGAGCAAGGTTTTGGTGGTGCAGTGAATGACAGTGACATATCCCTCAAAGCATGGAGGAGCATCACCGATCACTGATGCTCTACCTAGTACTAAGTGATGGTACACTTTCAATTACAGTTTAGTGACTTGGAAAGTATTATCAAAGGTAGGCAGGTGTGTAGGCACTACAGCCTTTCCACTTGACAGGAATACTTTTTTTTTATGTCATCCCTCTCTATTATCAAAGGGAGGTTTGCCACCTTTTCCTGGGAAAAAATTATGACCTTATGGTAAGGTAACCAGATTTTCAAAATGAAATCCAAGGACACCCTACTGACCATACTTGCTCTAATTGGGGTGGAGTAGGGGTTGGAAAATATGGCGGCATGCAAAGCACACGACACCAAATGTTGGGTATAACCAAATTGTGCTAACAGTGTGTAGGCAGGTGCAGTCTACTTTCACCACAGTAATCCTGTTGCTGGAGAGGGAGTCAGGAGGAACAAGGTTACTGTAGCGCTCACCCCCGAAGGAGCCGCTGGTTATAGATTGGGTGGCATGCTACCTCTGTGACTCCGCTGTCTAGGGTAGTTGATGAGAGCCAAAGCAATGGAATGTCCACACAGCAGGTGTCTTTTTCTTGTGCTTTTATTTACCCAACAAGGTAAAACAGGAAAACTTGAGGTAGAGAGTAAAGATGTATGAGGAGAAGAAACAGCAGATTCAGGCCTAACGAAACGGAAGCAGTCCTGCTTCCAACGACATTTTTCTTTCGTCACCACTCCAGCTGGAGGTGGTATAGTGTACCTGGACAGGCCTCTCACACCGACCTGGCAGCCAGAGTATCACACAGAACTTTTGAGGGAAAAGATCTCTGCCACAGATCCTCCCTAGAACATAGATCATGGAGACAATCCTCCTTGGTAGAATTTGTGCCTGGATCAGCTTCAGGTAGTTTTCAATTAGGTTACCAACTGACAGGTGGCTAACATCCAACCTTTCAGTATCCGGTTACCTTGATCCCCGATGAATTGTCTAGGCCCTGTTGGATCGCCAGCCTCTCTTGGCTCTCCTCAGGCGGACTCCCCATCGAACAGCTATCTTGCTTGGGATCTTCTAAGAATGGGGGACCCAGTCGATTACTGGGGCCCGCCACAGCTTTAAATGTCCCGGGCCAACATGGTCCCGGAACCAGGAACACCGCGTGGCACGCGCACCCCGTCCTGGTAGGCCATCTCGCCAGGGCCGTGATGTGTGGTCACCCTAAAGGTGGGTGCCACATCAGGAAAAAAACCCCGCCTTAATGGCGTCTGCTCCAGAAGTACCCTCTCCCAGCATGCCCCACGAGAGAAACTCCCTCCTGATTGGCTGCTGGCAAGAGGCACCCCAGCCTGGACTCCACTGGCGCCACCTGTCGCCCCGGGGTGGTATAACACCATGGCAACAACAGAATGAGCCCACAGTACAGCCCAGCTGAAACAGAGACCCTTTGTAGAATTGAAATCAGAATCAGAATCTGTACACTCTGATTACCCCCTAAATTTTGTCAGCATCTGTACTTAGAAGTAACCAGGCGCTACATTCCTCTATGGTTTCCTGAGTCACCGGGGAAGGTATCTGATTGGATGTGACTCAAGCAGCCATCCTGGGTCAGGCAGAGCCTTTTTAAGGCCATGGCTCTTGGTTTTTGGTGCACTGTGACGAGTGAGCAAAGTAGGGACATTTACTTCCTCTGTGAGGGACAGTAACAGTGTTAGGGAAAGGTTCCTGATGAGGAGGGTAAGAGTAGGGCCTCATCTTTCTGGACATTTCCCCAAATGGGGACAGGCGGTCAGGCCGCATTCAGTCCCCTCACAACAGACACTGTCATTCCAGTTGGAATCTACTTCTGTCACGCTACTGAACTGTGAGTGTGTCCAGAACAGAATAGGCTCCTCAACTAGACACAGATGGGGCCTTGGTAAGACAGGCAGAACCTTTAGCAGGAAGACCAGAAGGGCTGGGAATCTCTCCTTCTGGGGAAGACACTTGCTCCCTGGGGCTCCAAACTATTTATGCACTACCCAACCATTCTACCCTGCTGATTACAGAAGCGCCACAGAACTAAATTTGCCTAACCAAACCTAGCAGCCTGTGACAGACCCAAATACAAAATACACCAGGGACACCAGGTGTTAGTCACGTAGACGCGTTTCACACATCTGATCTGTGCTTAATCAGATGTGTAAAACGCATCTACGTACCTAACACCTGGTTTTGACCGTCTGCCATAAAAGGCACTTTTGGAAACTTTGGATGTGCAGCCATTTCTTCTTTTTCTCAAGTTTTTATGGAGGTGGGCTGGGGCCAGCACCCTTCTTGGTTCCACACACCTGGAGCAGCAGATTCCTTGGTTCCACGCTCAGATCAACAGCAGCAAAAAAAAAAGGAATTCGGATATTTGGAGGAGGCTGCGAGCAATATAAGGGACTTTTTTAGTTAATTACTAGACATTTGCACACTGAAATATTTTGTTTAGGAATTTTGTTTTCGTCTGAAATTTTTTTTTATTTAGTTACTCCCGAAATTTGTTTTTATTTATTTCATTTGGTTAAAAGATGCATTAGTCTGAAAATCCGAATTAATTAAGGTTGAATCTGTCATTGAAGGCTTATGGTGTCTGTCGAATGTTCTAAGAAGATTCAACGGAGCAGCTAAACTGTATGACGCCGCAATCGTACATTTCCAGTCGAATGTTCCGCCTACAAGCTATAGAAGAATTCTAATGTTGTATGACACTAATAATAATTATATTTATAAATTATTATTACTAGTCAACCAACATTCAAATTCTTCTATAGCCTATGGGCCGAGCATTTAACCGGAAATTAACGATTGCGGCGTCAAACAGTTTTTTCGACAGACAAAACGTCGTACAGGACTTTCGACAGACACCATAAGCCTTCAATGACAGATTCAGCGTTTGTATGTTTTTCTCGCTTTGTCGAATCTTCGTCCTTCATTTACGAATGGTCTACCCCAACACTGTCTCTATAATGTCAAATCTTTTCTCTCTATGTCAAATCTTTCCTCTCTATGTAGAATAATCTTGGACTACTAGAGTTAGGTTAGGCACATTCGACCGCAGATTGCTATTGTCAGCGTCATGTCGAATCTCCAATCAATATCGAACTGTTGTAGCAACGAAAACGAAAATAAAGCATTTTTTTATGTCGGATTTTTTGGATTTCATATTCTGCACGTTCATTTTCGTTTGTTAAAATGATGACGAAAATACCCGAAATTCGGACGAAAATGCATTCGGATGAAAACGAATGCACATGTCTATTAATTACACATACTTGAATATAAAAAAAAAAATTCAAGACAGAATTTAGTGTCAGTCTAAAGCTTTTATGCAGCCTAAGGCCTCGTACACAGTTTCCGCGGACATGTTCGGTCATCTGTACGGCCGACCGGACAATTTTCCGGCGTATCGGACAGGTTTCCAGCGGACAAATGTTTCTTAGCATGCTAAGAAACATGTCTGCTGGAAGCCTGTCCGTCGGACATGTTTGGTCGTCTGTACGACTCACCGGACATGTCCGCTCGGCCGAAAGCCCTCGCATGCGTCGAAGTGTTTAGACGCATGCGTGGGAGCATTGACCTTCCAGGGTCGCGCACGTCGCCGCGTCATCGGCGCGGCGACGGCACGGCCACCTCACCACGTTCGCTGTCCGCGGGAAATTTGGTCTGATGGTGTGTACAGCCGTCAGACCAAAATCCACCAGCGGACATGTCCGATGAAAACGGTCTGCGGACCGTTTTCATCAGACATGTCCCGTCGTGTGTACGAGGCCTTAGATATTGGGTTCTGGTGTACCAAAAGGTTAATCAAATGTATTCTCGGACTGCATCATCATTAGCAATTCATTGATTGACTTTAGTTGTTACTTGGAGTTCCTGTTTAGACATCGTGCTCAGACAGAAAGTTACTGCATGGCCCTTTTACAGAACTTTATGATGATATATATCCCCTTTGCTCCTTTGGAAAGCCAAAGTCTCTAGAGGACCCAACGTACTACATAGTGTATCTATAATGTGACTTACCAGCTGTATCTCAGCCACCACTCAAGGTATCTGTCACCACGGATTTATAGATATACTCCCAAACTCTTTGGTCTTATAACAAGTCTCTGCTATTTTCTTGACAGCGTGTCAATGTTCAGCCATGAAAACAGCGGCTCAACTGAAGAAATAATTTATGTTTTCTGTCACTGAGCCTAGGCAGTACAGGACTCTGAAGTCAAGTGCGGATTTCTCGGGTGCAGACCTAGGCGAGGTGGTTGTACGGCTTGGGACTGATGTGAGAAGTGCCAGAGTTTCTCACAAATAAGTGTACAGCTGATGGCCTGAGATGTGCCTTATTCCTGAGAATTATTATTATTGGTTACAGCAACTCATGATGAACTGTCAGTCCTGCAGATTAAAGCAAAATACTGCAAAACCATCAGTCAAGTCAACACCTAACCCGTGAATGTCCTGTCACTGTGCTGAAATAGAATACACGCTATACAAGATGGAAGTGCAAGACAGATATCAGAAATCAATTTAGATCAGGGTACGGGTGCTTTAATACTTGAATGCAAATACAGAGGAGGCCTCTGATGTGTAGAAAATCGGATATACAGGTTATTTCTCAAGCATTAAAGTAACTCACAAAATTTTTTAAATTTAAATAATACGTCTCTTGCACTCAAGACGTTGGATGCTCACCTCTCCGGCTGGCGATCACTGCAGTAGTGAAGAGAAACTGCCAGCTGCAGAATCCGACACTTCCGGGAGTGTCAGGTTCTCTGAGCTCAGCGGCTTCATCTGCCGGCCTCTATGTCACTAGTGTATCCTGTAGAGAATTTGGGGCTGGTGGGCAGGGCCGGGACAAGGGGTGGGAAAAAGGAGGGGGTGCCCTGGGGCACTGTGGTTGCATGTGAGGTGGTAAGGCACCATGGGGAGATTGGGGGGAGGGGATTTGTGTTGGAAGGGGGAATTTTGGGGGTGGCAGGGGGTAAAAATTGTTCTAGAAGGGGAAATTTGGATGGTGTGCTAAGAGTGGTGATTTATGAGGATCTGTGGTGGGAAGGGGGATTGGGGAAGACGATTTGTGCTAGGAGGGGGGATTGGGGGGTTTTGTGCTAGAAGAGGAGATATGGTGGTAGAGGAATTGTGCTAGGTGGTGAAACTTTTTTTTTTGTGGGGGGGGGGGGGGGGCGGTTGTGTTAATAGGGATGATTGGGAAAGGGGATTTGTGATAGTAGGAGAAATTGGGGGGGGGATTTGTGCTAGGATGGGGGATTGGGAGGGGGAGATGTGCTAGGAGGGGGGCTTTGGAGTTGGGGGGAGAGGATGTGTACTTGGAAGATTTTTTTTTTTGGGGGGGCGGGGCATTTGTGCTGGAGATATTTGGGAGATGGGGGGTAAAGATGTCTTTTGGGAGGGGGAGTTTCAGCGGGGGGGTGGATTTGTACTGGGAGGAGAGGGGGTTTATGCTTAGAGGGTAATCATTCAGATTAGTGCTCAGTTTTTTTGGGAGGGATTTTTGCTGACACATAATGCGCATACATCTTGGGGAGGGCACAGTTTGACATGTTCGCCCTGAGCTCTAGATGACCTTCTCCTGGCACTGCTGGTGGGGGTCAGGGGCCACAATTGACCACTACCTCTATAACCTCTGTTTCCTTGCTTGAACGATTACCCTAATTTAGATATGTGGGGTTCGTTTCGTTCCCAATGAAAATTCGGATGAATTTTCGATATTCGGATGTAATTAGAATAGTACCGAATTTAAACGATTCCGAAATAACAAAAAAAAATACAGCTGAAATTCTAATTTGAATCATCTTCAAATGGTTTTCAAATTTTTCGAATTCGAAAACTTTTCAAATTCAAATAGTTGGAAAACTATTCGAATTCCAAAAGTTTTCAAATTTGAAATTTCCAAAGAGAATAAAATAGGATAGAAAATAAAGGAATAAAATAGAAAAAAAAATGATATTCCATTCCTTTATTTTCTATTCTATTTTATTCATTTTGGAATTTGGAAAACGATTTAAATTAAAAAAACTTTCGAAAATGATTTGAAAACTTTTAAATCGATTTGAAAACGAATGAACAAAACTAATTCCATAAACAAATGAAACTAGTTAAAGGGGTTGTAAAGGTAAAAAAAAATCCCCTAAATAGCTTCCTTTACCTTAGTGCAGTCCTCCTTCACTTACCTCATCCTTCCATGTTTCTTTTAAATGTCCTTATTTCTTCTGAGAAATGATCACTTCCTGTTCTTCTGTCTGTAACTCCACACAGTAATGCAAGGCTTTCTCCCTGGTGTGGAGCGTCGTGCTGGCCCCCTCCCTTGGACTACAGGAGAGTCAGGACGCCCACTAACACACAGCTCCTTTCTCTATCTGCAAAGTAGAGAGTGTCCTGACACTCATGAGGCTTCCTCTACATTAGGGAGAAAGCCTTGCATTACTGTGTGGAGTTACAGACAGAAGAACAGGAAGTGAGGATTTCTCAGAAGAAATAAGGACATTTAAATTCAAAATGGAAGGATGAGGTAAGTGAAGGAGGACTGCACTAAGGTAAAGGAAGCTATTTAGAGAAAAAAAAAATTGTACCTTTACAACCCCTTTAACCACTTCCTGACGGCCGCAGGACTTTATATGGCCGCAGTGTGGATCTTAATTGCCGGGAGGCCGTCTATATAGCCACTGGGGGGCGCGCGCGCGCCCGCCGCATCACTGAGATGCCAATGCGCATGCCTGGCAGCCGCGATGTCCGCCAGGCACCCGCGATTGGCGGTTACAGAGACAAGGACGTGGATCTGTGTGTGTAAACACAGAGATCCACGTCCTATCAGGGAGAGAGGAGACCGATCTGTGTCCCTTGTACATAGGGACACAGATCGGTCACCTCCCCCAGTCAGTCCCCTTCCCCCACAGTTAGAAACACTATGCAGGGCACACATTTAACCCCTTCCTCACCCCCTAGTGTTAACCCCTTTAATGCCAGTCGTATTTATACAGTTATCAGTGCATATTTATAGCACTGATCGCAGTATAAATGTGAATGGTGCCAAAAATGTGTCTAAAGTGTCCGATGTGTCCACCATAATGTCGCAGTGCCGATAAAAATCGCAGATCGCCGCCATTACTAGTAAAAAAAAATAATAATTCTGTCCCATATTTTGTAGGTGATATAACTTTTGCGCAAACCATTTGCTTATTGCGATTTTTTTTATTTATTTTTTTACCAAAAATATGTAGAAGAATATGTATCGGCCTAGTCTGAGAAAAAAAAGTTTTTTTAAAAAAAATGGGCTATTTATTATAGCAACAAGTAAAAAATATTGATTTTTTTTTCAAAATGTACGCTTTTTTTTGCTTATAGCGCAAAAAATAAAAACCGCAGAGGTGATCAAGTACCACCAAAAGAAAGCTCTACTTGTGGGGAAAAAAGGATGTCAATTTCGTTTGGGAGCCACGTCGCACGACCACGCAATTGTCAGTTAAAACGACGCAGTGCCGGAAGCTGAAATATCACCTGGGCAGGAGGGGGGTATATGTGCCCAGTAAGCAAGTGGTTAAATAAATGTATGTAAATAACGAATCGAAACAAAATAAAACATTTTTTTTCTTTCCGCACATGTCTTCCCTACATTTTCTGTCCTGGAGTCTCACTCTGTGTCAGAAAGGGTGTCACTGGGACAGGAAGTGATTAGAAATCTCCCTGACACGGGTACAAACAACCATGCAAGCCTCACAGAGGTTCTACAATAATTTCAGCTTGCCCTCATTTTTTTTTAAATGGTTCCTTATTTGAATCAATCTGCTCTTTTTATATTATAATCACACTGGAGTTTTCCTGAACAGAATAATATATATCAAACCAGTTTGGGTTTTTATTCTGGCTTTGGCACAGCAGCCTGATGGTAAATGTGTCTAGAGCCTCAATCAGCGTGAGAGAAAATAAAGACAATTTAGTGTGATCCCTGCAACATCTTGTGGCATTAAAATACAGAAATCAATAAAACCAACCTTAAAACAGGAAGCGCTAAAAGGAAGAAAAAGCTTTTCATTTACTGTAGCGGTTGCCTTGCAGTATCAAATGATGCCTGCTTATCCTGATTGGGAGTCCTGCTCTCTTTCTCCTTTTCTCTAATCTTTCCTAACAGAAATCTATACGGGAAGGTTTGGCCAGGAATCTGTCGGTTGCACATGTTTATACCGGTGTCAGCCTAGGCTAATCAAGATATTTATGTGTGTCTCCCCAGCAGCACAAGATGCTTCATTTTGTATTCGGTACATGGAACACATTGCACCAACTTTGCTAAAAAGTGTGTAGCCGAGCGATTATTAGGAGTGATTACACTTCTTCAAATAAAAGTTTTTTCCAATAATTCGCCCCTGCAGTCCAGTTAGAAAAAAATGAAAATCTAAAACATTTATCTAAATCTGAGAAAAAATATAATATACTGCAGCTTATCCATCCTTAGATGTGGTGGCTGCAGTGGCGTAGCGTGGGGGGTGCAAGGGGGCCACCGCCCCGGGCGCAAAATTTAGAGGGGCGCTGTCACGAGTGTGGAGAGGAGGGAGTGCCAACAACAGATGGGACATAGGAACATATGCACCACTCATTATCAAGCACGCTCTCCTCTTCCCTACAGCCACAGCTGTCTCACACAGTGGATCATGTGACTAGACTGGAGCTAGCTGAAAATAGGCAAGTCCATGGGTCAGGGAGGCACAAATTACTTGCCTCGCCCCAGGCGCTGACAACCCACGCTACGCCACTGGGTGGCTGCATTCTTTTTTTTTTCTTTCTTTATATTCACCAGGTGATCCTGACAGTGACAACAAGTGGCGGCTAGTGCTCTGTTTTCGGTTGGTCGATCAAACCCCCATCCCCCTGTTGCTTGCCCGTCTGCCCACCAGCCCCGCACTTACCCCATCCAGGTCGCAAGCAGCTTCGGCGGCTTTTACCCTGCGCCTCTTTCTTGGAGGCTTCCCCCCTGCTTCTGCTCCTGGGCAATACAGTCAGTTCTTCTTTCAGCCAATTGGGTCTCAAAACCTGCTTCCTGATTGGCCGGGAAGAGAAGCAGGAAGACAATTGCGAATATTCATTTGCTATTGTCGCGTCCAGCGCCCTGCATGTAGATTGGGGTCCATGCGTATAGATTAACCACTTCAGCCCCGGACCATTTTGTTGCTAAATGACCGGCCACTTTTTGTGATTCGGCACGGCGTCAATTTAACTGAAAATTGCGCGGTCGTGCGACTTGGCTCCCAAACAAAATTGATGTATTTTTTTCCCCACAAATAGAGCTTTCTTTTGGTGGTATTTGATCACCTCTACAGTTTTAATTTTTTGCGCTATAAACAAAAAAAAGAGCGACAATTTTGAATTTTTTTCCTCAGTTTAGGCCGATACTTATTCTTCTACATATTTTTGGTAAAAAAAAAAACGCAATAAGCGTTTATTGATCGGTTTGCACAAAAGTTATAGCGTTTACAAAATAGGGGATAGTTTTATGGCGTTTTTATTAATAATTTATTTTTTTACTAGTAATGGCGGCGATCAGCAATTTTTATCGTCATTGCGACATTATCCCCCATCCCCATCCAAGTTTAATCCTCTAAATAAAATAAAAAAAACTTCCGCTTCAGATTTCATCTACAGGTATATGTCATTCCAGAGAAAGGAAAACAGAGGGCCGGATTCAGAGAGAATTTACGCCGGCGTATATTCAAATCTGCGCCGGCGTATCTACTTTCTGTATTCAGAAAGCTAGATACGCCGACATTAGCCTAAGATCCGACTGGCGTAATTCTATTACGCCGTTGTATCTTAGGGTGCATTCTCACGCTGGGCGCTAGGTGGCGCTCCTGTTGTTTTTGGCGGAGAGTATGCAAATTACCTAGATACGCCGATTCACAAGCGTACGTGTGCCCGGCGTTTTTACGTCGTTTGCGTAAGTCGTTCGTGAATAGGGCTGGACGTAATTTACGTTCACGTCGAAACCAATACATCGTTGCGGCGTACTTGAGAGCAATGCACACTGGGATATGTACGCGGATGGCGCATTCGCCGTTCGTAAAAAACGTCAGTCAGGTCATCACACATTAGCATAAAACACATTTGAATTACGCGGCCTTACGCCGGCCCCATTTACACTACGCCGCCTCAACTTACAGAGCAAGTGCTTTGTGAATACTGCACTTGCTCCTGTAAGTTGCGTCGGCGTAGCGTAAATACAATACGCTGCGCCGCCGTAACTAGGCACGCAGCTACGTGAATCTACCCCAGAATATATATCATGACGATGATCCAGGCAGGATAAACAACACTTCCAGAGGTCCCTGGGACTAGAGAGCCGAAGCTGGAAGAAATTAGACTGGAAGGTTTGCATTACAAATTTGTGAATATTATAAATGGAGACAAGTCTGACCTAATTTCCTGTTTTATAAATTATAAAATGAAGGGATAAACTGTTTAAGTTTCAAGTTCGGTGTGAGGTCTAGTTGAGATCAACAGTGAGCTTTCAAAACTGAGCAATGAGTTTAAATGTTGCTTTGCATAAGCCTAGGGATAGCTGGTGAGATGGGACAGAATTAAGCCAGATCTATTTATTACAACAGGTCATAGGTGTGAGCACAGGGTGTGCCGAGTGTGCTTGGGCACACCCTAATCATCCCGTGTGGTGCAGATTCTCCCTGTTTAGACCCCTAATATTTCACCTAAGCCCCCTAGCAGGGCTCTTAAAGAAATTGTAAAAAAAAAACAATTGTAAAAAATAATAAAAAATAAAATAATAAAAATGTAAACTACTGACACCATCCATTGCTCTGCTGACGCCGTCAGTATACATACACACACACGCAAATGTGTTTGAGCTTTTGGGGTGCACACTCTAATGCAATAGGCTGTGCACATCTATGTTACAGGTATTTATATACTATAGCACTGACAATTTACAGACTGGACATTCACATCAGTTTCTGCCCTCAAGGAGCTTACAATCTAAGGTTCCTATGTAACATACATTAATACACACACATACTAGGTCCAATTTAGACAGGAGCCCATTAACCTACCAGAATGGTTATGGAGCTTGAAAGAAAACTTGTGCAAGCACTGGAATAACATGCAAACTCCATGCAGATAGCATCCTGGTTGGGATTCAAACCAAGAATCCAAGTCCTCAAAGCCTGTCCTCAATGATTTTTTAAATATTAGCAACCTAAATTAAGTGGGTTAACTGCTTGCCGACCAGCCGCCGCTGTTATACGGCGGCAGGTCGGCTCTGCTGGGCGAGAGCACGTAGCTATACGTCATCTCGCCGAGCAGCCAATAGGGGCGTGCATGCGACGCCAGAGGTGCGCACGCGCGCCGCACGCTAGCTCGATCCTGACTCCCGCGTGCGTGCCCGGCGGGCATGATCGCCGCCGGGCACCCACGATCACTCGTTACAGAGCGAGGAGCTGTGTGTGTAAAGAAATGCCTGACCGTCTGTTCATACAATGTGTGAAAAGCGATCAGTCATTTCCCCTAGTGAGGCCACCCCCCCTACAGTTAG